>NW_006921767.1:2793672-2800593 GCF_000298275.1 Orycteropus afer afer | reverse complement strand
AGAAGGATGTCATGCTTGGTAGGGTGGAGGGTCGACGAAAGAGGGGGAGGCCTTCAACGAGATGGATTGACACAGTGGCTGCGATGATGGACTCAGGTATAGCAGGGATTGTGGGGCTGGCGTGGGATCAGGCAGTGTTTCATTTTGCTGTGCATGGGGTCGCTATGAGTTGGGAACCACTTGACAGCACTTAACAACAACAACAACAGCTGTCTCGTAGGTTTTGAGATCTTGCAGCATGAGACCTCTTTGTTCTTTGTTCAAAGACTAACTTTGTTCTTCTTCAATAATGCTTTGCTTATCCGATGTCTCTTTTCCATATAAAGTTTGTGATTGGATTTTCCATATCCTTAAAGAATGTTAATGGGATCTGCACTGGGATTGCATTGAATGTATAGATCATTTTGGGTAGAATTGACATTTTCACAATGTTCAATCTTCCTGTCCACAAGCATGGGATGTTCTTCCATTTATGAAGATCTCTTATGGCTTCTCAAAGTAGTTTTTTATATTTGTCTTTGTACAGGTCTTTTGTGTCCCTGGTAAGTTTATTCCCAAGTATTTTATTTTATTTGTTTTGGTAGCTATTGTAAATGGTATTGATTTCCGTATTTCTTTTTTAGCAATCTCTTTGCTGGTGTAGAGGAAATCAACTGATTTTTGGATGCTGATCTTGTATCCTTCCACTATGCCTAATCTCTCAATTAGTTCCAGTAGTTTTTTTTTTTTTTTTTTTTAATCATATCATCAAGAAACAGAGAGTCTTTCTTCTTCCTTACCAATTTGGATGCCCTTTGATTTCCCTTTTTTGCCTTGTTTCCCTGGCTAGGACTTCCAATAAAATGTTGAATAGAAGTGGTGATAGAGGGCATCCTTGTCTGGTTCCTGTTCACAAAGGGAATGGTTTCAGTCTCTTTCCATTAAGGATAATGTTGGCTGTTGGTTTTCCATTTTTGCCCTTTATTATATAGAAGAATTGCCCTTCTATTCCTATTATTCTGAGAGGTTTTTTCTGAATGGGTGTTGGATTTTATCAAATGCCTTTTCTGCATTGATTCATATGATCATGTAGTTCTTTTCCTTTGTTTTATTTATGTGATGGATGACGTTGATTGTTTTTCTAATGTTGAATCATCCTTGCATACCTGATATGAACCCGTTTGGTCATAATGAATAATTTTCTTGATATGTTGTTGGACTCTATTAGCTAGGAATTTTTTGAAGATTTTTGTATCTATATTCATGAGGGATATTGGTCTGTAGTTTTCTTTTTTAGTGATATCCTTGCCTGGTTTTGGTATCAAGGTTGTGCTTGCTTCTTAAAATGAATTAGGGAGGATTCCTAGAAAACACCCTTTTCTATGTTTTGGAATAGTTTAAGTAAGATTGGTGTCAGTTCTTTTCTAAATGTTTGGTAGAATTCTTCGTGAAACCATCTGGAGGCCAGGATGATTTTTTGTTGGTAATTTTTTTTATGACCTGTTCAATTTCTTCCTTTGTTATGGATCTGTTAAATTTTTCCACATCAGTCTGTTTTTGTTTAGGTAAGTGGTGTTTTCTAGAAATCTGTCCATTTCCTCCAGATTTTCAAATTTGTAGGAGTATAGTTCTTCATAGTATATTATCCTTTTTATTTCAGTTGGTTCTGTTGTGATGTGGCCCATTTCATTTCTTATTCATGTTATTTGTATTCTCTCCCTCTTTTCCTCTGTTAAATTTGCCAGTGGTTTGTCAATTTTATTAATCTTTTTTTAAAAAAAATAACTTGTAGTCTTGTTCAGTTTTTCTATTGTCTATTTTCTGCTTCATTGATTTCTGCTTGAATTTTTGTTATTTCCTTTCTTCTGGTGACTGTAGATTTTCTTGCTGTTCTTTTTCTAATTGTTGAAGAAGTTGGTTTAAAGCATTGATTTTGCCTCTTTCTTCTTTTTTGATATGTTTGTTTATTGCTATCAGTTGGCCTCTGATCATTGCTTTTGCTGTGTACCAAAGATTTTGGTATGTTGTGTTTTCATTTTTGATTGATTCAAGGAATTTTTGAATTTCATTTTTTATTTCTTCTCTTACCCAGTCTTTCTTAAGGTGGGTGTTGTTCAGTTTCCATGTGTTTACTCTTTTTCCATTGATCTTCCTATTTTTGATTTCTCATTTCTCAGATCTTGTGATCTGAGAAGATGCTTTGCAGTATTTCAATGGTTTTAAATTTATTAAGGCTTGCTTTATGACCTTTCCTATGGTTTGTCATGGAGACTGTTTCATGTGCACTGGAAAAAAATGTATATTGTGCTGCTGTTGGGTGAAGTACTCTGTAGATGTCTGTAAGGCTAAGTTGGTGGATTGTATTGTTTAGCTCTTATGCGTCTTTATTGACTTTCTTTCCAGTTGTTCTATCTTTCAATGAAAGACTGTGGAGTCATATATTTGCCTCTTGAACTCTTTTAAAGTGTGATTTATGTGCTTTTTGGCTCTTTCATTGAGTCCATAGATATTATTATGGTTATATCTTCTTATTCAATTGATTCTTTAATCATTGTATAATGTCCTTCCTTTTCTTGTATGGTGGTTTTTGCCTTAAAATCAATTTGATCAGAAATTAATATTGTCACTCCTGCTCTTTTTTGGTTGTCATTTGCTTGATAGATCTTTGTCCTACCTTTGATTTTTTAGTCTATTTTTGACTTTGTCTCTAAGGTGTGTGTCTTGTAGACAGCAAATCGAATGGATTATGTTTTCTTATCCAGTCTTCAACTGTCTGTCTCTTGAGTGGTGCATTTAATCCATTAGCATTTGGTGTAATTTTCAACAAGCATGAATTTGTTGCTATCATTTTGTTTTGTGTTTTTCATTGTGTTCCTGGTTTCTTGGTTCCATATAATTTTCTGTGCTGAGCTCATTATGTTTATGAATCATGTTATCATTTCCTTCGTTGCTATTGTTTTAATATTTGTAAATATTTGTGCTTGTCCTCTTTTTTATTGTGATGTGAAGGTTTATCATTTTTCTTTGAGGTTACCTAGTGATTTATAATATTCTCCCTGAGTTTAGAACAGTCCATTCTATCTTGTAACTCTCTTGACTTCTTCACCATTTAGAAGTTATGTAACTACACAGTGTTTTCACTCTTTTTTGTTTGTAGTTGTACTAATTTGCCAATTGATGTCTCTGGTTCCCTCTTTACAATATTGTAAGCTTATTTTACTTTGGATACATCCATAGCTATGCTGGTTTCTGGGTGATGTCATCTTGTGTATTAATGATCAGTTGATTTTTTGGTATTATTGGTTCTCTGTTCAAAAGATTCCCTTTATTATCTGTTAGGTTGTTGTGGTTTTAACAAATTCCCTTGGTTTCTGCTTATCTGGAAATCTCCTAATTTCACCATCATATTTGAGGGACACTTGGCTGTTAACCAGAAGGCCGGCAGTTCCAATCCACTAGCCACTCCTCAGAAGGAAGGTTGGGCAATCTACTTCCGTACTGATACTGCCTCGGCAAGCCAAGGAGGGGTCACTATGAGTCAGGTCCAACTCAGTGGCACATAACTACAACAACAATATAATACTTGGTTGGAAATTTTTCTCTTTCATGGTTTTATATACACCATCTCATTGTTTTCTCACTTATATGATTTCTGCTGAAAAATAAGAACTTATTCTTATTGGTTGTCCTTTGTAAGTAACTTTTTGTTTTTTTCCATGCTGCTTTCAGGATTCTTTCTTTGTCTGTGGTTTTGATGAGTTTGATGATGATATGTCTTGGTGATTTTCTTTTGGGGTCTATCCTGTTTAGGGTTCACTGGACTTCCTGAATGTATATATTCTCATCTTCCATCATATCAGGGATGTTCTCCTCCAACAAATCTTGGATAATTTTCTCAGTGGTTTTTTTCTGTTCCTGTTCTGGAATTCCAATTACATGTAGGATATTGCTTTTGATGGTATCTCACATGAACCTTAGGCTTTCTTCATTTTGTTTTGATCTTTTTTTCTGATTGATCCCTTTCCAAAGAAGTGTTCAAATATTTGTCTTCATTCACATTAATTCTGTCTTCCATTGATTCGATTCTACTCCTTTGTCCTTTCAATGTTTCATCTGTTTCTGAAAATTTAGTATGAATCTTCTGGATTTCTATCTGAGGATTTAGAATCATTTCTAATTTTTCATTTATTTTGTCATTTTGTTATTGTATTTTCTTCCAAAATTGTTCTAGGGTTTTATCTGTGTTTTCCTTAATTTTGTCAGTGTTTTCCTTGATCTGTCTCTCCATCCTTTGAAGATACCTAAATATAATTCTTTTGTATTCCTTATCAGAGAGTTCCAATGCTGCTTCTTCCTCAGGGATGTGTTCTCGGTCTGTATCTTGCTGCCTTACTTCTACCACTTTATCTTGCTTCTTTGTGTGGACTGTGATGGCCTGTTGTTTCTGAGACATTGTGATGTTGTTATATTTAGATCTCCATTAACTGTTTGTGAAGAGCAGTAAGGGTGAGTCAGGCTCTTCTTGGTGGTAGTTTATCATTAGCCAGTTGGTGGTAGAGAAAGAAGTGTGGCTCTCACTCAGTGAGTGGAGCTGCAGAAGGTATGGTTGTGGTTGTATTGCACGGTCATGGCTGCTGTCTCCTACTCAGTTAGACAAAAACAATGATTAAAAAACCATCAAAAAAGTAAAGCCAAGTGGACAAAAAGCACACTGCATAAACACATAGGAGTAATCACCAAAAAAAGGAAAAAGAAAAGAAAAGAGAGAGAGAAAAAACACAATATCTGGGGAGAGGGCATTAAGGCAAAAAACGTAGAGTAGGAGAATAATGAGGCAAAAATTGGAAAAATGCAAAACGAAAAACAAGGAATTAGGTTAACCCCAAGAAAGAAAAAGATTGGACCAGGAACAGGGAAGAGAGAAAAACCTGAAAACTAGAACCTGGGAAGAAAACAAAAAAGAATAATAATAAAATGACAACAACAACAACAATAATAATTTTTTAACAGACAAAAACAAGCACACTAAAAGAAAAAACAAAGGTGAAAAAAATCTGGGTAGGGTGGGGCAGAGCACCCAGGCTCCCTCTGAGCACACAGACTGGGATGGAATTCCTGCTGGCCCAGAAGGTGGGTGGGAATGAGGGATGGCTGCACAGCCATTCACCAAGAGGTTGTGGGGTATAAAAGTAACAATGGGAATATTGCACCTTTCCCGCCATTGGTGTCCAGAGTGTCCTTGTGGCTTTTAGCAAGTGAAGCCTATTCTTAAGTCCCTGGATTCTGAGAGAATGCTGTCATTTTAAATATCCAAAATGGTCAAACTGCTTTTAAACATTCAAAATGGCTGTGCCTTCCAGACAGGCAAAATCCATAGCTCAGCCTGTCTTCCTCTTTACTGTTTCCCCTTTTATTCACCAGCCACCAGTGTAGGCCTCTGTGCAGTCCCTGGCTAGCAGGGCCAATTTTTAGGTTAATTCTTAGGTCCTAACACCACTTGGCAATATCCAAGCTGTCTGTGCCATCAGGATCACTGCCAGACTACAGCTCTGTATGTCTCCTTTTTCAGTGTGTTCATGCAAATTCTTCTACTAGTTGCAGTTTAGTCCACTTCTATATTTTTTCCTTTAGGAGCTCTGGCAGTATAGTGCCTAAGGCACTTGACTGCTAACCAGAAGGCTGGCAGTTCAAACCTACCAGCCACTCCTTGGAAGGAAGGTTGGGCAATCTACTTCCGTAGTGATACCGCCTCAGAGATCCAAAGAGAGGTTGCTATGAGTCAGGTCCGACTCGTTGGCACATAACAACAACAACAACATATTCTTTCCTTCAAAGCTCAGGACTCCAGGATTATCTTCTGTATCTTTGTTAATTGGTTCTCCTTTTCTTTGTTGAAGAGGGTCTGTTCAGTCTTTCTGTCCATTCTGCCATCTTACTGGAACCCCCTCCACTTCTCAGTTTTTAATTGGTTTTTATCTTTGTGTCTAAAGTGGGTCTCTTGTAGGCAGCATATTGATGGGTCTTCTTTTCTTATCCAATCTACCAGTCTCTTTCTCTTGACTGGTGCATTTAATCCATTCACATTGAGTGTGATTTGTGATAGGTATGAATTTATTGCTGTCATTCTATTGTGTTTCTTTGTTGTGATGTTGGTGATTCCCTTATTCCAAATATTTTTCTGTGCTGAGCTCTTTTTTTTAAAAAAGCAAGTGATTCTTCTTTTTTCTTCATTATTTTTGGTTTTGTGCTTACTAAGCCCACATGTTTTCCTTCTTTCTGATTATGCTTAGGGGGATTGTTAAGTTCCTTTGTGGTCACCCTGAAGTAAATTCTTATCTCCTTAAGTTTGGAACAGTCAGTTCTATAAAGGCATTGTCCTGTCTACCTCGCCGTTTGGAAGTTTTGTAATTAAAACTTTTATTCTATTTGCTTTGTTGCTTGTGTCATCTGCAGATTGACTCCCTTATTTCTCTGTGTAAATTATTTTATGAACTTATTTTGAGCATCTATTTCTGGTTTGGTTCTAAGTGGTGATGTCAAGTGTCTTGATTTTAATTTGTTTCTCTCTGTTGTGGGTTCTCTATTGGAAGGACTCCCTTTAGCATTTCTTGTAGGGTGGGTCTGGTTTTCATCAATTCCTTTAATTTCTCTTCGTTTGAGAATGTCTTGATTGCATCCTCATATTTGATGGACAATTTGGCTAGATATAGAACTCTTAGTTGGAAGTTCTTTTCCTTCAAGGTTTTATATGTACCATCCCATTGCCTTCTTGCCTGAATGGATTCTGCTGAGAAATTATTGCTTGTCCATTGTAGGTGACATTTCATTTTTCCTGAGTTACTCACAAGATTCTTTCTTTGTCTTTGTTTTGGAAGGTTTGATTATGATATGTCTTGGTGAATTTTCTTAGGATCTACCCTGTATGGGGGCTGTTGAACTTCT
>NW_006921767.1:2784696-2786927 GCF_000298275.1 Orycteropus afer afer | reverse complement strand
GAATCATAGGAAACAAGGCATACAGAATCTACAGCTAAAACTAACTGGGGCAAACCTTATGCTAGTAGATGAGATATTTCAATCTGAAAGAAAAAAAAAAATCAGTTTATCTAATGTCCTGTGTCTTCTAGTACAATTTAGAATATGCAAAGTCTTAGATAAGAATCCTCCACACCAGTGATGTGGTCTAGTATAAATTTTATTTTGAAAATGAAAGGAAATACATTATGGTTTTCTTTTTAATTTTAAAAGATTTACCTATTTTCTTCTGGTTTTTATCTTACAAGAGAGAAAAAGAAAATGGCTTAATGCTTAAAACACAAGCTATAGCCACATTATAAAGAATTCTAAAGTGCCTTGTATTTAATCCAGTTTTTTTTTTTTTTTTTTCCTACTATGTGTAGGAGGAATAACAGTCATGATATTTTCAGGATAAAAGAACTCAAAACACAGAGTGTGGTCAATCTGTATAATGTGCATTAAAAATAATTCTTTCAAGATCAGGATCACTTTTTGCTTATGCCTTTGAATATTAAGCTTCTTTGATGGAAATCGTGAGGCTTATCTCTAAATATTAAAGCACACCTTGCTTTGGGACAAAACATGGAAGTTGTTTTTCAGTGTAAGGTAGAAGGGAACAGAAAATGTAGAAAAATAAAGACAAAACTATTCTTAAATTTACTTCTACACTAGTCTAAATCCTCAATATCAACTCTAGCTATCTTTGCACAAACTTTCCACAGGTTAAAAAACAAGTTATTAGACTATATATATATATATATGATGTCCTTTCTCACTTTGCCTCATTTTAACTGGAGTGCTCAACAGATATTGTTAAGTAATATCACCTCCAGGTCTCATTTGATGAACTGAAAGCATAAGTGAAACTGTTTACACTTTGTGAACATGAAAACATGCCAATTTTGTCTCAAATCTGCTATTTGAATTAGAGAAAAATAGGGATTACTTATTTTTTGAAGATTGTTGGACCATTGACTTTGGGTACAATCAATGTTTTTCAGGAATTGCTTATAATATTCTGATAAGAACAGACAATGTTGTATTTTAGCTTTTGAGTTTCAAAGACAAAAAAGCCCACTGATATCAAATTGATTCCAACTCATAGTGACCCCCACAGGCTTTCCAAGCCTGTAAATCTTTGTGGAAGCAAATTGTCTCATCTTTCTCCCACAGAGTGGCTGGAGCTCTGGTAGTGCCTAAAGCATTTTACTGCTAACCAGAAGGCTGGTGGTTCCAAATCTTGGAAGGAAGGTTGGGCAATCTATTTCCACAATGATACCACCTTGGAAACCCAAGGAGGGGTCGCTATGAGTTGGTTTAGACTCTACAACAGTGTTTTTTTTGTTGTTGTTCTCCCACAGAGTGGCTGGTGGCTTCAAACTGTTGAACTTTAGGTTAACAGCCCAATGCCTTAACCTCAGTGCCACCAAAGACAAGGCAATTACAAAAAAGGAAGGTTAGCATGGAATAATGTAACATTTGGGCATGTCTTTTATTTTTTTCAGTGGATTGATAAAGTTTAAATACACACTAACAAACTATGAATTCCCAAAATAAGATTATATCAAGTACATGCATTAGGGATTTAAAGCTGAATTCTCAGCACTAATCCGATTTTGTGTTATTCCTATGTATCTGCTTATAGATATGATGTGTCAGACTAAATTTATCAGCAAAGAAATTCCTTGGCCTGATAGTTTAAGCTCTGATACTGAAAACTTTTCCTATTGGCTTATTCATAAATGCTACCTTCAGTTTAGAATGCCATCGCTAACATAGAAGATCATAGTTTTCTATGTTAGAATTAGCCCCTTAATTGACAGGAAACACTTTCATATTTTGGCCAGAAATCACTGACTTATTGATATGAAAATTGTTACCAATTGGAGCTCCTGAACTGAGGGTTCACACATGTACTATTTCAAAATCCACTGAGGGTTCCACTTGGGAAACCTAGGTGCCTAATTATCTAGAGTTAATGAAGCCCTACTTGTTATGGCATGAGCTGGCCTGCTTAGCTTTGCCAACTTCACTACAATGAGGCATCATTAGTATTAGTTACTGACTCATTGAGCTTTAAAATAAGAGTTAACATTTAATATTCAACAACTTTCAGGTATCCAACAAGTAAATACCTCATGACTTATGAAATCAATGTATTCAATAAAAATTAAATTAATGAGTTAACTTAACAATAAATTAGATTTTTT
>NW_006921767.1:2782714-2783796 GCF_000298275.1 Orycteropus afer afer | reverse complement strand
GGCATGCTCTGGGACAACCATGATAGCATTAGGAAAAGGGAGGACACCGAATTGTGCACATAATATATAGATGACAGATGCTAATACCAACCATGATATCCACAATACTGCATTACCATTAACACCAAACACTAGGCTAAAGATAAACACATAAACATCTGAGAAGATCAGATGGGGGTCAGTGAATAGAAGTATACTCTGACCAAGGATAGATTCAGCAGAGGCTAATCTTGCACAGATACCAATGATACAAAATACCTGCAATCCTTACAGAAACAACAGAAGACAGACATAGAGTAATCCTTTACAGACACCCAGACACTGTGGGAGAGAGATCTAATGGATTACAGACTAAGGACCATAGTATCGGGGGACACCAGACTCAATTGACACAACAAAATACATAAAAGTCTTGTCCCACATCTTACATTGGTGAGTAAAAACTGGGGTCTTAAAATCTTTCAAGCAGCCATCTAAGATGCATCTAATGGTCTCCTATGGTTGGAAGTGAAGAAGAGCACAAAATAAACAAGGGCATTTGGAAGCAATCAGCTTTAGGACACAATGACCCTTGAGACTGGAAGAACTAAATGGTGCCTGGCTACCAATGTCAACCACTCTGGAAAGGATCAAATCTGGAGATCCTGGATAGAGTGGGAGGAAAAACATGGAACAAAGTCCAAAAACTCAATAATGACCAGAATTACTGGTTGGGTGCAGTATGGTGAGACCCTCGATACTATGGTCCTAGGATATATTCTGCACCTGGAATAAAGCTCATCCCCAGGGGCTGGCTCTCAACCCAACAGTAAACAAGATAGGCATGCAGACCATTCAACCCAGTGTGATGCACCCATATACTCTATGGAAATGCATCCTTTGGAGCAATTGACCATGAGGCACCAGGGGGGCAATATTCAAAAGGAAGAAATGCAGGACAAACAAGAGTGCATAACCATGAGGTGCCTGGGGGGAGGGTTACTGGGCAGGGAAGGAAGAATACTGGGTTAGGATCAGGCATGGTAAATGGGGAGTGAAACTAAATGTACATGTAATGCTGAATGTAAAACAAACTCTTTTAT
>NW_006921767.1:2775391-2776531 GCF_000298275.1 Orycteropus afer afer | reverse complement strand
AAAAAAAAATAAAGAAAAAAGAAGGTGTAAACTAGGACCTTTTCAGTCATGCAGTGCAGGTCTGGAGAGTTCTTGGGGTTACTGGAAAGCAGAACCTCTTCTTAAGCCCCTGGAATCTGGTAGAGCTCTGTCTCTTTGGGTTGTCTCTAGCTGCTGGTTACATGTTGAATTTTTTGTCTTGGTTTTATGGTTTAATATTTTGAAAAGGTGAAGGTGGTGTATTTTATTTTATTATTGATTCAGGTGTGTTGGGTCACTCTGCTGGTTTCTTTGTGATGGTGGAATCACTCTGTGTAGTGTGGATAAGTTTTTCTTTTTTTTGTGAAGAGGGTTTAGAGTTTGAAGTGGGAGGTTTTATGGTAATTGGCTGAATAATGTTTTTCTATTGAATGAGTGAAATTATTGGCGGATAAGGTGGAAGCAGAAGAAGGAAAGCTTGGTGTTGCTAAGGTCAGTTTCTACGGCTTTGAGCAGGTTATTATTGATGATGTATTTATTTGCAAGACTGCGGCTCAACCTCAGGGAAGATTTCTATTGTTAGGGCATCTCAACTTTCTGCCAGTTTCAGGCACAATCAAAGACCCCCGCCTCCGTGGCCCCACAAGGCCAAAGAACGGCTCCAAGGCAAAATTCCCAGGACTTCAGTTTCTTCGCTCTCCCCGTCCCATCTGCCCACAGTGCTGACACAATCCTGCCATACTGCTAATGGCTGGCTCTTGAGTTTGTCTGTGATACTGCCCAGCTGCGAAGCCAAAGTTGCACGTAATTTCAGGTGTGTTGGATTTGGGGGATTACCTTCTAGTGACCTGCAGTCCTGATCTCTGTGACAAAGAAAAGCACGATGTCTCCCAGTCTACCCCAGCCCACTCTGTCACCTGCTGGGAGGGGAGGGAGCTAGCCTTCTTGTCACAACAGTGAGTTCTCCACCAAATCTCAGTGGAGGTGCCCATGCCCGCTAGCACCCAGATGACTCAAATAACCAATAAAATCAGCTTCTGGAGGCAGGTCTCTGCTGCTGCCCACTGGAATATTAGAGTGGTTGCTGATATGCTATTATAAAGTGTCTTCCTTCTTGGCTCAGGGATCTCAGGCAGCCGCTGTTGCCCAGCAGACAGTGACTGCCCCAAAAAAGTTTCCAAT
>NW_006921767.1:2773518-2774461 GCF_000298275.1 Orycteropus afer afer | reverse complement strand
GCAATGATATCCCTCATTCTACATACTCTTCTGAATCCAACTTGCATTTCTGGAAGCTCTTTGTCAATATACTGCTGCAACCATTTTGGAATAATCTTTAGTAAGATTTTACTTGCATGTGCTATTAGTGATATTGTTTTATAATATCCACACTCTGTGAGATCACCTTTCTTTGGGATGGATACAAATCAGTTGGCCAGGTAGCTGTCTTCAAAATTTCTTGGTATAGATGACTGAATGCCTCCAAAAGGGCATCAAGAGTTGTGTTTTACATTCAACATTACATGTACATTTAGTTTCACTCCCCATTTATCATGCCCAATCCTAACCCAGTATCCACCCCTCCCTGCCCAGTAATCTTCCCCTCATGCCCCTCATAGTTATTGACTCCTGTGTGTCCTGCATTTCCTCTGTGTGAGGATGGAAGGTGGATGCTTCCTGCATCATTCAATATTATCCTTATATTAACCATATTAATATTAATATTAACCATAGTTGGACTCAGGCAAACCAGAAGTAGACTAACCCAAACAGGGGCTGTAACTCAACCTAATCTAAGTACAGTCATGCTTGCATTAAGTTGGTCAACCTCACTCTGTCATTCTAACAGAGGAAGGATGAATTCTTTCTGTAAGATATAATTATCTGGAAATTATAAAATGAAAATGACAAGCAAGTGGACAAATACAAGTAAATATCAAATATGCAAAACACTAAAAATGTCATGTGGGCTTAAAATATGTATGATTAGAATGAAGTGCTGGTGGCATTCAGTTTCTAACCAAAATGTTGGCAGTTTGAACCCAACAACTGCTTTATGGGATAAATTGCTGTAAAGATTTACAGTATTGGAAACAGTATTGGGGCAGTTGACTCTGTCTTACCAGGTCAGTATGAGTTGAAATGTCTCAATAACAATGTTTGTTTGTTTGTTTGTTTGTTT
>NW_006921767.1:2746731-2772523 GCF_000298275.1 Orycteropus afer afer | reverse complement strand
AGAACAATCATGGGAGAAAGAAGGGCTGTTTATGCACAGGGAGAGAGTTCAGGGAGCAGGAGTGCATGGAGGGATGCACACAGGGAGGTGGTAACTGTCAGGAGGAAGTAGGAGGGGAGCTGTTGCATTGGGGTAAATTGTAGTCAATGTCATGAGACAACATGAGTGTGAAATGCTGTATGGTAGGTGAGTTTGCTCTGTAGATTTTCACCCAAATGACAATTTAAAAAAAAGAGTTGCAGAACTTGAAGAATGTAATCAATGTCACTGAATTGTACATGTAGAAATTGCTGAATTAATGTATGTTCTGCTATGCATATTCTCAACATCAACAAATAAAATAAATTATATTAAAACAAACAAACAAAAAAGTATTTCCAGTCTACCTTAGGAGTCCCCTGTCAAAAAAAAAAAAGAGATAGCCACATCAAACATGAGAACAGAAACTTTTATGATTCAATTATAATCAAGAGGAAGCTACTCTAGATACTAATCAAACAAAATTGTAAGGAGGCATTAGTATAACTAACTAGGACATTTGATAAAGATGATAGGCAATCATCAGAGATGCATAATATGTTTAAATCTGTATCCAACCAATATCATAGCTTGAAAGTAAAACCAAAAAATTAGCCAAAATAAACATAAAGTAGACAGATACATAATCATGGTGGAAGACTGTAGTACAGTTTTGTCATAGAAAGCTGAAAACTTTTGAGCTAACTTGACCTAATTGATATTCATAGGACACTGCACCCAGATAGTAAATTTCTTGCCAGCCCACATAGAACAGCTTTCAAATACGTTATATGATGTGTCATCAAGCAAACCTAAATAATAGAAAAAGATTGTTCAGATTGTGTGTATACAGCCCAGTGTAATTAATTAATTAATAGAATAATACAAAATAAGTAGAATATTCCCCAACTTTGCATGTAATGCCGCTTTAAAAATAATGCAAGTCAAAAATTAATCACAAAGGGAATTTAAAAATATTTGGAGCTAAATGATAATGAAGGTGTGAGATACACAAATCTTGTGAAACTATCTGATACAGTGTTTAGATGCATATATTTAGCTTTAAAATGTATATATAGAAGTAAGAAAATTTGAGAATTGATTAGCTAAACACCCATTGGAAACAACTAAAAAAAGTAAGAACAAATTAATCCCAAGAAAGTAAGTAGGAGTAAATAATAAAGACTAAAGATGGATTCGAAAATTTAGGTGAAAAATACACATTTCTTGAAAAAACATTGATTACCAAAACTGACATAAGTAACTCTCTGATGGTCTCATCAGTGAGTTCTCCCAAACATTTAAGACAGAAAGTGTGGACTTTAAAAAAAAAAGAAATACTTCTTACCTTGGTTAATGAGACCAGCATAACTTTGATACGAAGTCTGATAATGACATTAAAAGAAAGAAAAATTATACGCAAATATTTCTCATCAGAATGGATGGAAAATCCTAAATATAGTTATACATAGAAATGATAATACACCAGATATAAATGATGTTTATTCCATGAATGCAAAGCTAGTTAATCTTTGAAAGAAATATAATTTGACCCATTACTAAAAAGAGAGAGAGAGGTGCATTATATCCATGGATGCAGAAAATGTATTTGATAAACATACATGAATTAAAAACTTTTATCCAAAGAGTAATATATAGCAATTAAAAATAAAGCAAAAATAATGTTGAATATTAACTGCTTTTCCCAGAAGACAGGGAGTGATACAAAGGTGACAGCTATTATAGTTTGCAGCCAATACTGTAATGGAAGTTCTACCCAAGAGTAGTGATAAAGAATTATAACAGAATAATAGATCTTTCCTTATTCACAGATAACAGGATAGTATCTGTAGGAAATCTGAAAGATTCTATCGATGAAGTGCTAGAAAGAAAAAGTGATTTTAGCAAGAAACCTGGATACAAGGTATAATATTAAAGTATCAATTGTTTCTATCTGTCTTAGGAATAAACAGAGCACAAAATTTAAAAAATACAGTGTATAAAATAAAAATAAAATCATATCACATATGTAGGAACAAATCTCATGAATGATATGTAAGATGTCTAGACTATAAATAGCAAATATTGCTGAGATAAGTTGATAAAACATATAAAGACACACACCATGATCATGTAAGATTCAGTATTGCACATATGTTAATACTCCTCAAATTGATCTATAGATTCAATTTATTCACAATTAAAATCCCACTAGGTTTTTTCCCCTCCACTGGAAAATGACAGCTTCTAAAATGTACAAGGAAATGCAAAAGGTCAAGAATAACTTAAACAATTTAAAGAAGAATGAAGCTGGAAGATGTTTACTGCCAGATATCAAGATATACTATCAAGCTATAATGATTAGACTTGTACAGAATTAAAGATCTCAGGGTAGAAAAATAGAACAATGGAATAGAACTGATTAGTTCAGGAACACAGCACACATGTAGTGATCTGATTTATGGCAAAGGTGACATTGCATGGGAAGAATGTTTTTCATATTAAATGATAAGTGATTCTGAATATTCACATGGAAAACAAAACAAAAACTTGACCCTCTGTCACACAGTACAGATAAACATAAAACAATAAACTTCTGGAATGAAAATAGAATGATAGCTCAGGGAGCTTAGAGAACACAAAGATGTTCTAAACTTGACATCAAAAGCAATAATTATGAAAGAAAATATTGACAAACTGGACAATAAATTTAAGAGCTTTTATTTGAACTATAAGAGTTTCTAAAAGATATCAATAAGAGAATGAATAAACAAAAGTGCATATTTGAAATATATTATTATTTTTTAAAGGCTCCTACCTAGAATAGATTAAAAACTCATAAACTCATAAAAATAAACAAGAAGAAGACAAATATTATGGTTTGAATTATGTCCCCCCAAAAAATATGTCTTAACTTCTGGTATCTGTGACAGTGACCTTGTTTAAAAATTGAGTCTTGGAAGATACTATTTCTAATACTAGTTCATACAGAATAGTGTGGGCCTGAATTTAATTGTGTCCTATAAAAATAGAGAAGAGACACAGACACAGAGGAAAGATGGCAGTGGAGATGCATGTACGTGCCAAAGTACTCCTGAGGCTATCAGAAGCTAAGGAAGACAAAAAAGGATCTTCCATTAGAGCCTTCAGAATGAACATGCCTCCTTTGACACCCTGAATTTGGACTATTAGCCTCCAGAAATGTGAGATAGTGAATTCCTGTTCTTTATAGCCAAGTTAAGCTAGTTGCCATTGAGTTGATTGCAACTCATGGTGACCCCAAGTGTGTCACAGTAGAACTGTGTTCCACAGGGCTTTCAGTGACTGATTTTTCAGAAGTAAACCTTGTGTTTTTATAAGCCACCTAGTTTGTGCTATTCTGTTATAATAGTCCTAGAATACTAATACAAGTAACCCCATTTTAAAATGGAAAAAAAAAAACTTGTAGAGGCATCTTAGAAAAAAGATATCCAAATGATAAATAAACATGTGTAAAAATGCTCTACTTCATTAGCCATCAATGAAACGCAACTTAAAATAACAATTGGAAGAGAGCTGTTACATTGTGGGGAATTGCAGTAAATGTCATGAAACAAAATGTGTATGAACTGCTGCATGGAAAATGAATTTGCTCTTAAACTTTCACCCAAATCACAAAAATAAATAAATAAAAATAAAAATAAAATAATGCTTTCCTACTAATACACACTAATATCCCTACTAATACCCACCCTACTAATACCCAATAAAATAGCATATATATATATATATATATATATGCTAGTAAAACTGTACAAGCACTCTGGAAATCTTTATTATAGCAATTACACTCTTAAGTACAAACATAACACAAATGCTTATACACATTCAACAGGACGTGTATGAGAATGTTCATATTGTTATTGTTGTTCGGTGCCATCAAATTGTTCCAACTCATAGTGACCCTATGTACAACAGAAAGAAACACTGCCAAGTCCTGAGGAGGCAGCTCTTCCCCAGTCATATTTTGAGTGCCTTTCCACCTGAGGGGCTCATCTTCAAGGTTCTGGTGGTATTCCTCAAGTTTTCAGCAGCCAGTTTTTTCAGAAGTAGACTGCCAAGTCCCTTTTCCTAGTCTATCTTAGTCTGGAAGCCAGATTGTTGATAGCAGCACTATTTTCAACAGTCCAAAAAGGGGAAAGAGCCCTCCTGTTTATCTACAGTGAAATGAAAAAATACATTGTAATATAAACCCACTGCCATCAAGCTGCTTCCAAGTCATAACAACCGTAGAGAACAGAGTAGAACTGACCCATGGGGTTTCCAAAGCTATAAATCTTTATGTAAGCAGATTGTCTCATCTTTCTCCTATGGAGCAGCTGGTAGTTTAAAACCACTGACCTTTTTGGTTAGCAGCTGAGTACTTTAATCACTGTGCCATCAGGACTCCTGTATTGTGTAATAATCATACAAAAACCCACTGCCTTCAAGCTGATTCCAACTTATATGGACCAGTCCCTGGAGAAGGACATCATGCTTGCTGAACCAAACCAAACCAAACTCACTGCTGTCGAGTCTTCCTTCCAAGGAGTGGCTGGTGGTTTTGAATTGACAGCCTTCTAACTAGCAGTCAGATGCCTTGGGCACTATGCCATCAGAGGAAGAATGAAAAAGAGGAAGGCCCTCAGCAAGATGGATTCACACAGTGGCTACAGCAATGGACTCAAAATTACTGGATCTTATGGGGAGGCATAGGGCTGAGCATTCTTTTGTTGTGTTATACAAGGAGTCACTATGAGTTGAAATCAATTCAAAGGCACCTAACAACAACAACATAATCATATAATGAAATATATACTATATACTATAGTACATATTATGATAATGAGAATGACTGAACTAAAGCTACATAGATCAATCTCACATACATAATAGTAAATGAAAGTAGCCAGACACAAAAGAGTATGGCACTGCATTTTTTAAGTTCTGTAATTTATGCTACAATTTCTGTAAAATTAAAAAATAAGTAAAATTGATCTATGATGGAAGTCAGGATGCTGGATATCCCTAGTGGTACTGAAGGGAGTTTCTGGAAGGAACACAAAGTAACATTCTGTTTCTTAATCTCAGTGTATCTATACTGATGTGTCATTTTTTGAAATTTTATTGAACTATACAGTTAGATTTTGTGTTCATATATGTTAAAGTGCAGTAAAATTTACATCATATGTTGTTGTTGTTGTTATGTGCTGTCGAGTAGCCCTGACTCATAGCGACCCCTCCTTGGGTTTCCAAGTCAGTATCACTACGGAAGTAGGATTGTCCAACCTACCTTCCGAGGAGTGGCTGATGGGTTTGAACCGCCAGCCATCTGGGGAGCAGTCAAGTGCCTTAGCCACTATGCTACCAGAGTTGTAGGTAACATTTATTCACTCAGTCAGCTAATCATGTTTCAAGGATTAACTCATTTATTATTGAAGACAAGTATAGGAGAAATGCTATTTTTATGCCCACTTCACAAAAAATAAATAAGTTTTAGAAAGTTGATGAACTGGCCAAGTATACACAACATGAAGAGTCCAAAACTTTGAACATAGCTTGTTTTGAAGCCAAATGCATGTTCTTTGTCACTAAAGTTAGTGTTTTAAATGCTTCTTAATTTAATGCCTTTGATCTTTTTTTAATAGTCTTTTCTGTTCAAGATTATGGACAATGCATAGGTTAAACTCTAATTTAAAATGATTATGAATTCACAACAGCCATGACCTAAAATGATTACAGGTCTGAAAAATTCATGCTTAGGGAGATAATATTGAGCTCACACTGCGTTTTACTTACATTCATGCAAGATTGATTCAACCTGCCAAATGTTTAAAAATCAAAGTCACACTTACAGCCCAAGCATATATTAAATCATGTGCACAAATGATTCAGAACAAAAGCCAATCCACCCCCATTGTGTAGCAGCCATGAACAAATCACATTAGGCCTAAATCTAAAGACCTATTTCCATATGTGTTTAATGATGAGATTTCAAAGTCAGTAAAGCACAGGAGATGAAGGATGTTAATAAAATAAAAGACATATACTCCAGTAAGACCCAAAGTAATTGGAAGAAATTAGGTCATGGTGGCACTTCTTTCTAGTCCATGTATTTTTTTCCAACCTCTTAGCAGAAGTTGATATAAGAAGAGAAAATATGTGTTGGATGACACACGAGACAGTTAAATCTTCCCACTTTTGTGCAGATGGAAGCTAACTTAAACTGGTTCATAGTTCTAAGTACATCTTAAAATAAAAACTGGAGGCTGATTAACACTCAGAAAAACTGTGCATAAAGCTGCATAAGTAGGCAAGTAATTTAAATTTCCAATATGTCATTGCTTTTTTTTCATTCCCAAAAGGTATATTGCTACCATTTTCACTTCATCATTTGATCATTTGATTCCCTTTGAAACCCATATTTGCATTTCAAATATTATATTTGACCTAATTATTTCAATAAATGTTGAAGTTGTTTTTAAAAATCAATTACAATACCTAGTATGTTTAGTTTCTATTTACAAATTCATTATTTGAACTTGCAATTAGAATTCATAACAGTAGAGTTTCTAGTTAAAATACATGTATGACATCTGTTATTTTCTGCTGCAAATAGAGTCTTTAGAGTTCTTCAGAAAACTTGATTGTGAAAATACATGGCAAGCATTTTAGTAGTTTCCTACATAGCCAGAAAATACTTAGTTAACAATTACCTTTATAGCTTTATTGAATTTAAAAACAATATGCTACTCTACAAAATAATTTTTTTTTCTTGGAAACAAGAAAGCCCAGGAGTGAAACATTGAATTTTAGTGTTTTGTTAGAGAGTTCAGTCCTTGGTTTTACTGTTCTATAACTCATTCCCTCCTTGGGTTTCCGAGGCTGTATCACTATGGAAGTAGATAACCCAACCTTCCTTCTGAGGAATAGCTGGTGGATTTGAACCACCAGCCTTCTGGTTAGTAGTCAAATGCCTTAGGCACTATGCTACCAGCGAACAAGTTGGCATATTTCCCACCTTTACACACACACACACACACACAAAGAAATCAAGAAAGAAAGGGCAAGCTGAAAATAAATTTGCTTTTGCTCTTAGTCTGTTATTTCAACTCCTGTTGAATCCAAGCTCTTTGAAGGTAGGTGTCATGTGGATCTTATTTATAAATTTATTCCCAGGCTCTAGCACAGTATCTTTCACATAGTAGGTGTTCAGTAAACTTCCTTATGAGTTTGCCATACCATGCCTCTTGCGAAAGCTAAGAACAAAAAAAACAGAAAATTGCACTTGTGTCAGAGATCTTCAAAACCTCCTCCAGGCTTATGATTCAATAGGAGGACTCATAGGACTTACCATATAGTCTTACTCATTGTTATGATTTAATACAATGAAAGGACACAAAACATAATCAGCAAAGGGAAAGGCAAAAGGGCCAAAGTCTAGAGGAAACCAAGCCCTAGCTTCCAGGAGTCCTTTTCCAGTGGAATCACACAGGGAATGCATAATTCACTCAATAGCAAGTTGTGACTGAAATGTCTCATCAGTAGGGGAAGCTCATTAGGAATCTGTAGCCAGGACTTTTGTTAGGAGCTAGTCACATAGGTAGGAGCTCTGGTAGCATAGTGCCTAAGGTACTTGACTGCTAACCAGAAGGCTGGTGGTTCAAACCCACCAGCCACTCCTCGGAAGGAAGGTTGGGCAATCCTACTTCTGTAGTGATGCTGCCTCGGAAACCCAAGGAGGGGTCGCTATGAGTTGGGGCCGACTCGATGGCACATAACAACAACAACAGTCACATAGGTACCCTCTAGGTAATACACACAGAATTGCAGACTCCTTGAAAACAATTGTTCAGAATATTGTATACATGAGCAGTTTAAGCACAGTATGTCATTCTTACAAGTTCTTGGGATGGTGAGATGTTTCCAAAACTCAAGTTACCAGAAGCCAGTCAAGGACTGACATTGGAAGCAAATCTAAGGATGGCAGCTTCAGACCCACTATATTAACTCTTTTGTGCACACTACTCATTTCAACTCGTCATGCAAATACAGTACTTCCTAACTTTTCTATTTAAGTCTCTCCTTCCCATTTTAACGGATCCCTATGGAAAATCTTATATTTTGTCTAGTATCTTTGACTTTCAGCAACTGCATTTTAACTTAACATTAAGAAACACAATAATATACACTCCACCTACATAGAGGGTAGATTGAGAACTGTATTATTGTTGTTGGGTGCCATCAAGCCAGGTGTGACTCATAGTGGCCCTATGTACAACAAAACAAAGCACAACTCAGTCTTGAGTTATCTTCACAATTGATGTTATGTTTGATCCCATTTTCATAGTGACTGTGTCATTCTATTTCATTGAGTGTCTTCTTTTTTTTTTTTTTTGCTAATACTTTTCTGCATTAATGTTCTTCTCCAGAGACTGGTCCCTACTAATATCATGTCCAAAATATGTGAGACAAAGTCTTGTTATTATCATTTTTAATTCCCATTCTGACTTCTTCTGAAAGCAGATTTGTTCATTTTTCTGACAATCCATGATATAGTCAATATTCTTAGCTAACACTATAATTTGAATATATCAATTCTTCCTCAGTCTTCCATATTCATTGTTCATCTTTCACATGATGATGAAACATTTGAAAATACCATGGCTTGGATCAGGTGTACCATAGTCCTTAAAGTGACACTTTTGCTTCTTAACATTTAATTATTTATTTATTTTAACTTTCTGTTGTGATTTGAGTGAAAGTCTACAGAGCAAATTAGTTTTCCATTCCACAATTCATACACATTTTGTTTTGTGACATTGATCGCAATGCAGAACATAACAGCATTCTTCTAACTTCCTCCATGTGTACTGCCCTTCTTTCCTATTCATTCCTGCTTTCTGAGCTTTATCCCTATGCAAATACTACCTTTTGATCTGATATGATTGGTTGTTGTAGGAGTGCATATCTCCCTACTATTACAGTTCACCTTACAGTTTCTATTTATATTGTTGGAAAAAGATATTTGCAATGAATAATGAATTGATCTTGCAAAATTCTATCATGGGATCTCAGCATCATTTCCATCACCAAGGTCACCTTTTCCAACTACCAATCCCTCTTCTCTGCATTCCAATTGCTAGTAATTATCAGGGCATCTTGATTGAATGCTTGACTGATTTTAGCCTGCAGAAGTTGGAAAAAATCTTCTTTGTCATTAGTGGTTGGTGCATAAATTCAAATAATGGTTGTACTACTTGATCTTCCTTATTATCATATGGATGTTATACTATTACTGACAGCATTGTTCTTCAGGATGTTGTTGTTGTTAGGTGCCATCGAGTCAGCTCCAACTCATAGAGACCCTATGCACAACAGAACGAAACACTGCCTGGTCCTGTGCCAGCCTTACAATGCTTGCTGTACTTACCCCATCATTGCAGCCACCATGTCAATCCATCTCGTTGAGGGCATTCCTCTTTTTCATTGACCTTCCTCTTTACCAAGCATGATATCCTTCTCCAGGGAGTGGTCCCTTCTGACAACATGACCAAAGTAGGTGAGACAAAGTCTGGCCATTCGCTTCCAAGGAGCATTGTGGCTGCACATCTTACAGGACAGATCTTATGGTTCTTTTGGCAGTCCATGGTACTTTCAGTATTCTTTGTTCTTCAGGATAGATTGTGAAATGTTTTTGACAATGAATGTGACACCATTCCTCTTCAGTTTATCATTGCCATCATAAGTTTGTCTAATTCAAAATGGCCAATGCTAGCTCATTTCAGCTCATTAATGCCTGAGATATTTATCTTTATGTGTGCCATGTCATTTTTGATGACTTCCAATTCTCTTAGATTCATATTTCTTACATCCCATGTTTTGATTATTAATGGATGTTTGCAGCTGTTTCTTCTCATTTTTAGTTGTGCCACATCAACAAATGAAGGTCCAGAAAGTTTTGCTCCACCCATATCATTAATATTTTCTCTACTTTGGCGTGGCAGCTATTCCTTTGTCATATTTTGTTTGCCTTCTAATCTGAAGGGCTCATCTTCTGGCACTATGTTAAACAATGTTCTGCTGCTATGCATAAGGTTTTCACGAGCCAATTTTCTAGAAGTAGATCCCCAGTTCCTTCTCTTTAGCCTGTCTTATTCTGGAAGCTGTGCTGAAACCTGTTCACAATGGGTGACCCTGCTGGTATTTGAAATATCAGTGGCATAGCTTCCAGGATCACAGCAACGTGCAAGCCACCATAGTTTGACAAACTGACCAAAGAGGGTAAGAGAACTGTATTATATAGCACTAAACAAAGAAAAAATTCATTTCCTTATTATTTTTCTCTATTGTTGTGAGTAAATTTGTTGGAGGTTTTGGGAGGAAGTATTTTTTCCAATATTCCATACATTTAAAGCATTTAGACTTTCTGTAAATTATCAATGCCACATACATTTGTTGAATAAATGAAAAAATTTATGAACATATATTTACACCTGCTCTTTGAAAGATAAATTTCGCTACTAGCTGAAATTTTAATACCCTAAAGTCCTTTAAAAATGCTGCTTTGCTCCATTAGAGGTAACCTGTTATGATTAAGAAAATGATTTTTTTTTCTTAGTGAATTGAGAAAAATGAGCTTTAGCTTCAAATGGAAAACAAATAGGCTTAAGAAAGGTCAGTGAGTGAAGGAAATTAGTATTTTCTGAAGGGACTATCACTGTCCTTTGGTGTTGGTACTTGATGTAAATATTCTAGTCTACCCAGAGGTGGTTTGGAAGAAAATTCTGGCCATGTACTTCCAATAAATCAGCCATTGTAGTCCTATTAAGCATAGTTCTACTCTCACATACGTTGGTTGCCATGAGTCAGAATTGAGTCAATGGCTACAGTTACTCATTTCTGAATGGGGAGATAGGATGATTGTGGTAAATAGCCTTAGTGGCACCAATTCTTTACCTTCCAGGAGACTATAACCTTTGCTTCCTATCAAAAGGATGAGTATATTGTTCCACCTCTTGAATTTGGATCTGTCTATGTGAGTTACTTTGGCCAACAGGATAAAATCAGTCATGACGAAAGTACCTTTAAAAATTATTTTCACAAATAGGTTTATGCCTTTGTTCTCTGCCTTTGCCAGGAAAAGGAAACTCCTGGCTGCTCCTGTTCTCAAAGAGGAAGAATGAAAGACATGTGGAGCAGAGCTGAATTGCCTCAAGCAAGTCTAATCTGGACTAGTTGATCCCCTGACAACTCCTAGATGCCTGAATGAGTCAAGCCAGTATTAGTAGAACTGTCCAGTGGAGCCTTGCATAGATCAACTGAACTGCACTGAGAAGTGAAAAAGAAATGTTAACTTTTGTATGCCACTTGGTTGTCAAGTAAAAGTAATGGTGGCAAATATAGGATACTTTCTTTCAAGGCTCAGTGAGACCATATTGAGTGAGACCATTTATAGCTGACTGACAGGACATCAGGCATTTTCTGAAAATAATATTTACATATTTAAGGCATATTTGTTGGAACATTTTAAGATGTATGGGCTTGGGTCATTTTAACTTTGACATTAAAAGTTATTTGACATCATTTCATATTTGTAATTTATAGAAATCATGATGCTTTGGTTATACTCTATTTTCATGTTTAAATTTTTCTGTAAGTCTTAAGCCAATTTCAGTCTGTTATACACTAGCATAGCAGAATGAACTAAAATTGTTCTGCTATACTGTGATGAAGAATTCCCCAGTTGATCTTGAGTTTCACCAATGTGAGGAGAAATAGTAGGAAAAAACAAGCAATGGAATAGAAGGGATCAACACTTTCTTCTCATTCCAGGTCTCTCTAATTAAGTGGAAAATAAAGGCAAATCCCTGGAAAAAGGAAGTAACAGCTGACCTATCATGCCTTTGAGTTCTCAGATTCCAGAGGGGCTTATCCTACTCAGGGACTCTTACCAGCCAACAATAATCAGACAATCTGGTGCTGTAAATAATTTCTTACAGACCCTGAAGTCTTTTTTGATAAAGTCCTATCTGATTATATTAGTTAGGGTAACACTAGCTACAGTAACAAATAACCCCTAAATTTCAAAGTGTAAAACAATTATTATTTATTCATTGTTCATTTAACAGTCCAATGTAGGAAACTTTCTTCCATCTGTTGTTCAGGGATCCAGGCTTTGTCAATCTTGTGGCTCCACATCTCTCAGTTTGGGAGTCCTCTATCACCGACCAAAGCACAAAAACCATAAAACCAAACCCATTACCATTGAGTCACAGGAAAGAAAATATTGAGAAAGTACAGCTGTCTCTTAAAAGTCTCAGCCCAGAGGTCATTCTTTACTTTCTCTGATATTCCATCTGTAAGAACTAGACACTTGGACACATAGAGATGCAAAGGCAGTTGGGATATGTAGTTCCAGGCTGGACAGCGGCCTCCTAGCAACACCTTTGCACAGTGGAAGTGCAAGCATGAATTTTGGATGGTTAACTAGCCATTCTTGCTACATTGATGCAACTATGTTTTTGCACAGAAATCACAAGATTTCAATATAACAAGGGCTCAATACATACTTGTAGGATAATTGAATTAATGAACTATAGCTATCTGTACTCATGAACCCATCTTATATTGTTGATTTTTGGCATTATTAGACTTTTTCCCAATTTTCTTTGAGTAATTTCTCCAAAACAATGGTTTAACTCATTAACTAGCCCTATGAGATAGGTGTTAGCAATATCCCTGTTTTGTAGACAAGGAAACTGAAATTAAGAGCGGTTGAACTTCCAAAGGTCATTGAGCTAATCACTAGTAAAATCAGAATTCAAACTTAAATTTATCAAACTCTAGAGATAAATCTCTTTAATGCACTTAATCTTTCTTGGTGGTACATATGATTAATGCCCTCAGCTTCTAACCCAAAGTTTGGAAATCCACCCAGAGACACCTCAAGAGAAAGACCTGGGATCTATTTCTGAAAACTCAGCTATTGAAGACTTCATGGAACACAGTTCTACTCTATACACATGAGGGTCTCCCTGAGTCAGAGCTGACGCGACAGTAACAGGTTGATTACTTCACACCTTTTAGTTCAATCATATATTATTTTGTAATTAAACATTTTTCATGTTTGGAGATATCTTTGAAAGTGATTGCAAGCTCTTTGAGGAATAATTTGTCTTTAATAAATTTTTTCCTCTGTCCCCCCACACTCAACTAACATAAATTTCATGCTCTATCAAAACACAGAAAAATAATCAACAGCTGAATGATTAATTCCTTCTTGATAATTCAACCTATTTTAATATAAGTAAGTAAAGATTGCTAAGACAAATCAAATTTGACACATTGCCTTGCTCTAACTTTTGTGACAAAATAGGGCTTGGAAAGAAAAAAAAAAAAAAAGGAAAATATAAGTTGAACTATGATTTCTAGGCTATTTGTTGAGAATAAAAGGATTTAAGTGTTCCAGGACTACAAGTTGAAAATGAACCATTAACAGAAAGCTAGCTTGATTCTAATCTAAAAATAAACTTTAAGCTCAAAATCATAGGTACCTGCTTGATTCCATCACCAACAAGCTGTGTGAAACAAGCCCCCGTGGTTAGGAAAACAAGCAGTGAAAAGTTTCAGCTACGTCCTTGAAAAATACAGTCTCCATAAGAAAAAGAGAAATAAACATTATTTTGAAAGAAAAGAGACAGTGGTATGAAATTATTATTTTTATTGAAATACAAAGCATTAAATTCAAGCATCTCATGGTTTTCTATGCTCAAGGTAGTGATCATCTATTCCCATCTTTCACTGAAAACTGGATAAATTGTGAAGGCCTTAAATTGTGGCTGGAAAAGTCCTGAGTGACTAACAAAACCTTCGTGAAAAAACAATATTAGATTCTTTGAGATATCACCTTGAGGTAGATGTACTCCTTTATTATCCCTGGGTGGCACAAATGATTAAGCTCTCGACACTAACCAAAGTTTAGAGGTTTGAAGCCACCCAGAGGTGCCTTGGAAAACAGAGCTGACAATCTGTTTCTGAAAGGTCACAGTTGAAAGCCTTAGAGAGCAGTTCTACTCTATACATGTGGTCGCCAGGGATCAGAATCGACTCAAGAGCAACTAACAACTCGTTCATCTATGACAGTTGTAACCAGCTTTTTCCAAAGTGCGTTCTTGTGTTGGAAAATTCACATATATGCATTTTTACCAAATATTTTTAAAATAGTTCTTTTGTTTTTGAGATGAGCAGATGTTACTTAGGGCTTTAATATAAAATTTGAATGAAAAATACAATCAATAATTTGTTTTTGTATGTCAGTGGATAATTCATATTAGCTGCCACATTAGAAAAATCTAGAAAACCACAGTGGTTTCTAGGTCCCTTTCTCGCATAAAGTTAATGAGCTCACTCTTCACTTTCTCTGATATTCCATCTGCAAGAACTAGACACTTTGACACGTAGAGGTGCAAAGGCAGTTGGGATATGTAGTTCCAGGCAGCAGCCTCCTAGCAACACCTTTGCACAATGGAAGTGTAAGCATGAATTTTGGGTGGTTAACTAGCCATTCCTGCTACATTGATGCCACTATATTTTGTGCACAAAATATACGGTTTGATGGCCCTTCTCCACCTCATAGCTATATACTTTGTGGCTTCTAATGCTGCAAAGGCAGGGAAGAAAAGTAGGTGAGAGACACATTATCTCTTAACTATTTGGCTCCAACTGACACATGTCTTTTTTGATCCTAGTGTATTGGCCTGAAGAGTCATGTGACCTGAAGCTAACTACAAAGAAGGCTATTCAATGAGTACAATTTTTTGCTACATTCATAGAAAAATAGGCACCTAACTTCTTTGAGAGCTAGTTTAGTGGGTTTTCCATGGATTATAATGCCCCAGCAAAGTGTTCTTATTGAGCTCAAAAGAAATTATCTGCTGCCCTTTTCAGCTGTTTTCATAGGGCTATCATTTAAATAAAAAGACAATTCTGACAGAATTGTGGTAGTAAGCATATCATAACATTGTCAATCTTGTGGCTTAGAGTTTGAATTTTTTGACATTGACTTAGGAAATTTATTTCATAAGCCACAAATGATTCACAGTCGAAACTAGGTTACCTGAAGCTTGATAACAGCATGTATGAGTTAGTAGGATTCTTCTCATAAAAAATTATCTTTTTTTTTTTTTGGGTATGAATTCTGATTCTAAGGTTCCACAACAAAACTAAAGTAGCTTGCACACAAACTTTCTGCATATAGATATTGCAGGATTTTCTTTTTCAATTCCAACTGAAAATTGAACACAGGATAAAAATGATAACATAACTAGCCATTTTTGCTTGCCTTTCTTTTGTTTGATTATAGAGACCAGGCAGAATATATTACAATGTATTACAATAATACAGAAGATATTTTTTTTTCCCTAACTTTAAAAAATATTTACAAATTAATGCCATGCAAAACAGCATGGTATATTCTAATTCTTTTCCTAGAGGAAGTGTGAGGGCATGGTATTTGGACTTACCATCCATCACTGATATTTTAAGTACTTTATAAACAAATCACTATTTTTGCAAAGTAAATGGTTTTCTTCTGATCACACTCCCTTAGATTAGTAAAAATGTACCTAAGGGAGTTTTTTTTTAACTCTCCCCAAGACTCTCATCTGTTAAAACCTCTTTTCATCATGATGAAATACAGCCTAGTATTCATATATACTAGTGGACCTGAGATTCTATTTTAAGCCAGATGTCAATCATTTGATCCAGAGAAAATATTGTAATCACTCACCCAAGCTAAATCATTGCAAGCATTCCCTTTCCTGAAATAATTTTATCTGGAATTTCATTGGTATGATATTATATTCTGCTTTAATTAATGCTTCTTATTCTTGACTTTCAAATAACAGTTGACATTATTAACAGTAACATATTCACCTCAAAAATATTTCTGTTTAGATGTTATATCAAGAATGTATTCCCTACGTACTAATGAGAGATTTAAGGAGTTTTGACATCTCATGTTTTATTTATGCCTGAAAGAGGACTCTGTCTGTCTGGTTTGAATGAGCTCAAAAATGAACAGAAGTTCTCCCTAAAACTCAGGCCATTTGACGTAATGCTTGGTATGTGGTCTTTAGCATGTAAAACTCTCTCTTCTTGAAGCCCTAAATATTAGTAGGTGAATTTTTAGTATCTACAGGTTGAGAACATATGAATTGACAACATTCCTAAATATAATAAGAATTTAAGAGTTGTCCAGAGCTTTGGGCCATATGTACTTTTAACTTAGACAAATTGGAGAATTTAAAGTGTAGTTTTAAAAAAAAGAAAGGAAGGAGAAATGTAATTTAGTTAGAATCGATGATTCTTTCCACTCCTGCACTAAGGAAATCTTTTCCTGAAATGATGATGAAATTTAAGAAATAAGGATGATCTTTCTTAGGTCTGTCTCAGTTCCTTGTAAGAACTTGTATTGTGAGCATCTTCTCACACTGGAAATGACTCTAGGGTTAAGTATTTAATTGCGATGTGTTTCCGAAGTACCTGCCAACATCATCTCTACTCCTCAATTAAGAAAGCAGCACTGGAGGAAACACTCATAGTGTTGGCCCTAATGACAATGTGCCTCTACTCTGTGCTTTGTGGGTGATATGGTAGGTATGCAGAGGTAGCTTTATACATAACTCTCACTTTACTTCTTAATTTAAGAATTTAAGAAGATTTAATTGATACCAGGCGATTATCACAGTAGAATCTATATCCATATCATTATTCACTCTCAGTGGGTAAATACATTTGAGGACATTTTTCAGGCCCTCTGATAGCTCCTCAGGATGATGGTGAACAGTGTGAGGACTACTAAACCACAGTGTGATTCCCAAAAGGCCCACTGAATGTATTTAAAGTGCATCATGATGAAGACTCAGTCACTTTCCTAGCAAAGCAGGCCAATAGCTTACTCACAAGAAACATTGACCTTTACATGGTGAAGGGCCTACATAGAGCAAAATGAATATGATTCTCTAATTTAATGTTCAACAGCAGCATACAGATTACCAATCAATGGTGTGCAAGACTCAGAATGAAAAGAACAAGGTTTAAACCCAATCCCTATGTTAATACTTAATCGTAAATCAGTTAATTATGACCTTCACTATTTTCATTTGTAAAATGGCATCTTATGAGAATTGAATTGAAACAGTTATATAAAGTACCAACAACATGGTAAATGAATCACTTGTAAAGAGAAAAGCAGATTTATATAAACTTTCTTGAAATTATTGTCAAAATAATGTTCTTAACTTAAAAAGCAAGTTGTGAAGAGCATATTTAGTTTCATAGAAACAGTGGAAAAAAATAAACATATACATGCCTTAAGGAGCTCTGGTAGCATAGTGCCTAAGGCACTTGACTGCTAACCAGAAGGCTGGCGGTTCAAACCCACCAGCCACTCCTTGGGAGGAAGGTTGGGCAATCCTACTTCTCTAGTGATACTGCCTCGGAAACCCAAGGAGGGGTCACTATGAGTCGGGGTTGACTCGACGGCACATAACAACAACAACATACATGCCTTTGATTGTATAGGCCAGGTTTTGGCAAACTTTTTATGTAAAAGTGCCATTAAAATTTGTCTTAATTTTTTTTTAATAAAAAACTGTTCTCAGAACACAACTGAGAACTGTGTTCTCAGTTGAAGAAACTGAGACACAGAGAGAAAGTCAGTATATGTTTGTTGTTATTATGTGCCATTGATTCAATTCAGACTCACAGCAACCCTATGTACAACAGAGGAAAACACGTTCTGGTCCTGCACCATCCTCACAAGCATTGCTAGGTTTGAGCATATTGTTGCAGTCCCTGTGTCAATCCATCAAATTGAGGTTCTTCCTCTTTTTTACTGACCCTCTATTTTACTATATATGCCCTTCCCCTTATATATCCCTCCTGATAACATGTCTGAAGTACTCAAGATTAAGTTTCCACTTCTAAGGAGCATGCTAGCTATACTTCCTCCAAGACACATTTGTTCCTTCTTCTCACAGTCCATGATATATTCAATACTCTTCACCAACACCATAATCCAAAGGCCTCAATTCTTCTTTGGTATTCCTTATTCATTGTCCAACTTTCACATACATATGAGGTGATTGAAAATGCCATGGATTGGGTCAGGCCTCCCTTACTCTTTAAAGTGGTATCTTTACTTCTTAACATTTAAAATGGTCTTTTGCAGGAGATTTACCCAATGCAATATGTCTTTTGTTTTCTTTACTGCTGCCTTCATGGGAATTGACTGTGGATCTAAGTCAAATGAAATCCTTGACAATGCCAATCTTTTCTCTGTTTATCATGATGTTGCTTATTGTGAGAATTTTAGTTTTCTTTATGTTGAAGTGTAATCCATACTGAAGGCTGTAGTCTTTCATCTTTATCAGTAAAAGCTTCAAGTCTAATGTCTCATAACTATTAAATGTCTGAGGCTAGTTTTGAGTCCATACTACCCTAACCAAAAATGTTGAACTATTTTTACTAAAGCTACAGAGCTCCTTCAAAGGTGATGGTATCCTCAGAAGAACAGGAGGCAGATACTCACTTTCCAGTATATACATTTTATAACTTTGAATCCTGTACAATGTATCATATTGAAACAATAAATGGATTTACCCTTGAAAATTATTATTATTCCTACATAGAAACTTCCCAAGGCATTAATTTTATCTTTTGTGGGATAGGAATCTAATGTCTCTTCTTATTCTGCTAGATATTGTGGAAATAAAGTCAAAATATGAATATGAATGTACTTATTCATTAATAAGAAACCAAAAAAAAAAAAAAAACACGCAAAAATTAGCTGCCGTTGAGTCAATTCTGACTCATGGCAACCCCATGTGTTTCAGAAAAGAAGGGAACTGCATCATACAGGATTTTCAACAACTAAGATCTTTTGAAAATAGACTTTGTCCCTTTCTTCTGAGGATCCTCTGGGTGGACTTAAATGGCCAACATTTTGCTTAGTAGCTGAACACTTAACCATTTGTGTCACTCAGGGACTCCATAAAGAGGAAAACATAGTGCTATTTTCATTATTTTATACTGTTGCGTTTGCAGCCAAGATCCTGAGTGCTAGGGAGGGCTGTTGGAAGATATCCAGACTGTTATCAATTACCTTTCCTTGTGTGTTTTAGCAGGATCCAAATTCAAATCAACACCAACCAAATGCACTGCCGTTGGCTTTCCAAGGAGGTATCACTATGGGAGCAGATTGCCCCATCTTCCATCCAAGGAGTGGTTGGTGGGTTTGAACCACTAGCCTTCTGGTTAGCAGTCAATGCCTTAGGCACTATACTACCAGAGCTAGAGCTCCTATTCAAATCAATAGTAGTAGTCTCAAAACAATTCAGACAGAAAATCTAGCATATTGAAAACTGTACATAGAAATTAAAGTTCTAACTAGCACCCAAACTTTCAATAATTCATAATATTTATCCCTTAAGCCTATGTAACTTAGTAAGAAAGAAACAGAGGTAATGCTTCTCATTCCCCTACCTCCTGTGTTTTTTTGGTTTTTTAGCTTTCAAAGTCAATTCTGGAGTTATTCCACCAAAGACTTCATCCAATTGACATTTGCAGTGTTAGTAAAAGTTGTACAATTAGAATTGATCAGGATCAGAATAATGACCTCAGGCACAATACAGGCCTCAAGCAGTAAATAAGATTTAATTAAGTCGTGTCAAATATACTATGATAAAACAAGAAAATAGATAAATGTATTTTAAAATCATTTTCAACAGTAACTTTTTAAACTAAAAGAAATTTCAGGTTAAAACTGAGTTAACCTAACCAATCCATTTTCGTTAAATATGGATTTATTGACATTTATGTCAGAAGCAAATATAAAAGTTTTTCACATTATATCCACTCTAGTAGTTGTTTTAGACACTGGAATGGATAAGTAAGAAATGGAAACATTTTTAGAGACAGATAAAGAAAGACAGGTGAATTGTATAGTGGAATAAAATGCACACTGTTTGTGAAAAATAAAAGTACAGGACTTTGGCAATATGAAATGTGAATTCATATTGATTAGTAATTTGTAAAATATATACTATTTAATTGTATTTGAACCATATTGAAAGTTTGAAAAATTCCCCCTTCTCTTCAAGGCTGCTTTAACTACAGAACTCAAAAAGTAATCAAAGCTGGAGATGAAATGTAGAGAGTCTTCTGTGTATTTTTTTGCAACAATGAATCCAATATTGAAGTGGAAGATGCCATATAAGTCACTGAGTCTTAGACCCTGAGGTAAGGCAGCTATGAGCAAAAATATAGGTATGCATAAATCTGAATTTGAGAAGTAATAAACCAGATGGGAAAATGGATTTTGAGTAGAAACTTCTCAAGGCAACCAAAGATAAAAGACTTTCCTGTTTACAAACAGAGATGCCATTGCAAAGAACTGTTTCGCTGATGCAGGGGCTAATTGAATCTTTGGGAAATTGTTCCAAGGCATACAAAATAGACAGCAAATAACAAGGGGACTAGTTTAAGAGTGCCCTTAGGATGAAGGATATAAACCAAAAATGGAACATCTTGGGGGCAAAAAAGAATAGGAAACAAATAGCTGTCACTCTGGGACATATTCCTGCTGAAGTGAGAGGTGGTTGAAGTTGTGTGTAACCTGGGCATTTCCACTAATTAATTGTCAACATAATCACTAAGTCATTTATAATCCAGAAATGAAATTTCTGAAAGCAAATACAGTTGCAAGCTTTATTTTATGAGGGATAGAGTCTGCTTAAGTGTTATTTGTCCCAACTGATGCCCTAAGGTAGAGTCTAGGTGTTGTAGGACTTGAAGTTTGTACACTTTGGGGCTCTCATTAAGTTAGAAAAATGCACAATTACTAATACAAAACCAAAAATAATGTTCATTTGGAACAAGAGAAGAAAACACAACCAATTACAAATGTTAAAAAGCTCACCAAGGAGAGAAACATCACAGAATTCCTAGGAAGCACAATATTTTATTCATTAATATTTTGACACAAATCTGACTATGGAACTTTTTTGTCAAAATGCCAAGGAAATCAAGAGTAGGGACATCATGGAAGCCATTTCTAAACCTGGATGGTTAGCTATGAACTTCATAATTTAGACACACAGAAGGCACATTGAGCCACAGAAGCCCAAACTAAATGTATCTCCACCTTTTTTTTTGTTGTTGTTGTTAGCTTCCTTAAGGCTGGCCCACAACTTAATGTGATACCTAACAAAATGGAACAAAATGCTTCTCAGTCCTGCACCATCTCTTCAATTGGTTGCAGATCTGACCTTTGTGATCCATAGAAGTTTCATTGGTTGATTGTTTAGAAGTAAATTTCCAGGTCTTTCTTCTCCATCTGTCTTAGACTGAAAGTTTTGCTGACACCTGTTCAGTGTCATAGCAACACAAAAATCATCACTGACAGACAGGTGGTGGTGAACACATGAGATTCACTGACCACAAGTCGAGCCCAGGTCTCTGGTACAGTAAATAAGAATTCTACCACTGAACAACCCAAGTCTTCATCTGCAATTTAACTAGCCTTTAACAGACCTCACAATCATGACTACCAAAAGCCACTCAATAGGAAGAAAATTGTGATGCAGGGCAAGGCAGAGTTAAGAGTGACAATAGTCTTAATTGCAGAAGTCAAAATATCTTACTTTCATAAATTTTACAAAACACATGGAGAAGAAAGCTTATCCAGGCAGGGGCTTATTGTGAACACATTGCTGGGTCTACCCAGAACCTTGGGAGGTGGCCATGCAAGTGAGGAGTCCAGCAGCTTAAGCTCAGCTCCATTACCTTCAAAGTCAATTTGCCTTTGCTGTATGTCTGCTGGACAGAAGCTGCCACTGGTAGGAGGCAAAACTAGTGTAGATCAGACATTAGGTTTTAGTAAAAATGATGATTAAGTTGTAATATAGTTTATTTCCAACTCTTCAATCTGTTACCATAATGATTATAAAATTAAACTCACTGCCATCAAGTTGGATCTGACTCATAGAGACCCCTCCTTGGGTTTCCAAGGCAGTATCTCTATGGAAGTGGATTGGCCAACCTTCCTTCTGAAGAGTGGCTGGTGAGTTTGAACCACCAGCTTTCTGGTTAGCAGTCAAGTGCTTTAGGCACTATGCCACCAGAGTTCCTATAATGATTATAGCAAAAAAGGAAAAAAAACAACCTACGGAGCAAGTCTACCTTGTAATACAATAATACATGCTGTTGCCATGAGTCAGGGGCCAACTTGATGGCAGTTAACAATGAAAACAGCATTCCATTTCTACTGTACACTTGTAAAACTTACCAAATATGAGAATTCTAATAGATATTTCAAAATATTTAAGGTAAGATTTTATTTGTTTACTTGAGTGGGTGGAAGAGACTCCAAACTTTTTCACAGAAAACTTAATGGGATTCAGTTCCAAAAGATTTAGAATTTCTAGACTATATTTTATGATCTGAAAGATAATGCTGGAGTCTTCTCTCTCCAAGGAAAATCTAGCCAGTAAGAGTAGAGTCAATCTTCGGTAAGAGTTTTCGCCTTGTACCCCAGTTACCCATCATTTTAAAATAAAAAAGATTGATTCAAGGCTGCTCCCCCATTAAAATTAAAATCTCTGTCTGCCAGAGGCTGAGAAATTTGGCTACATTATTATCAATTAGAAAACTCATTGAGAATCAGTATATTAGATCAGAGAGTTACCAACCATAGAGCTGAGAGAAAATTACTCAGGAAAGCTATGTTCTGAAGTTTTGAGGCAGAACAGAGGTAATGAATAAAGATGGAAGAAAATGATCTCTTGCAGTAAGGGTGTCTGCCTATGGAGGACAGGCCATAATTAGGTATTCAGTGAGGGGTGTGCAATGGAGCACATTGGCAGTTAGATTTCTAAAGAAAAGTGGAGAAGGAAGAGGTACAATGGTGCTCAGGTTAAAACAGTTTCTTATTTGGGTAGCACTCACAAGCTTTGTCCCTTGCTTCTTACCATAATCCTGTGCATGCAATGCTGCAAGTTTTAGGCTGTATGCCTAACCCTTGTCCCAGGCACTGGGAATCTCAACAGTAAACCCTTGTGAGTGAATAGGATCCTTTTCAGGCCAGACATTTCAGTTAAGGAAGGACTGACCATGAGATCTTTCGATGACAATCTTATATCAGCATTTTCCAAAAGGATGTACATGTACTGCCACTGGTATATCAAATAATGCTATGAGTTGAATAGCCATTTTTATTTAATGCTTTTATTTTACATTTTATTTATCTAAAGGTGGTAAAAAGTGTATCTACCAAGTGAGTTTACAGTATTATAAAGTTCCCTTTTAAAGTAAATTACATAAGTGAAAAAGTGGATCAATTTAAAAGAATGTTTACTAATTGTTTGCATAGGTAATGCTAGGATGTGACAGAATAAACAAGATAGGATGAAAATGACAAAGCCTGGAAAATAAAGGCATATGTTAGCCTTTCCTTGTTTTTGTGAACATTATTGAATATCTTATAGATTGCCAGGAGAGACAACAATTCTGTCTTGGAAGAAGTACAGCTAGAATGCTCCTTCGAAATGAGGATAGTGAGACCTTATCTCAAGTATTTTGCATGTGTTTATCAGAAGGGACCAGTCCCTGGAAAAGAGTTATGCTTGGCAAAGTAGAGAGTCAATGAAAAAGAGGAAGACCCTCAACAAGATAGATTGACGCAGTGTCTGCAATGATGGGCTCAAACATGAAAACTATTGTGAGGATGGCAGGACCAGACAGCATTTTGTTCTGTTGTACATAGGCTCGCTATGAGTTGGAAACAACTCAACAGCACCTAACAACAATAACAATATTTCAAATTCATAAATCATATCAAACAGAAGTGAAAATAATTAGGAAACCCAAAACATGGCTGATAAGGTCTTCCTTTAAGTTTCAAATTTTAGTATGGTCATGTATCCCTTTTTCACCCCTGAGGAGCTTAAGGTAGGTGATTAGGTTAGCTCTTATATTGTAAGGGACAGAGTTAAGATTTGAGCTCAGTCTGCTACCTCCAAATTCTACAGTAACAGCTACTCTAGCACTGGTTCTGTATGACATTCTAGTACAAGTTCATAAGGCAGATGATCTATGTGGGCAGAATACCAGGGAAGAGCTCAGGCACCAGAAGGATACTTATTTCCTTAGCTATTCCTGCTACAATGTTAACAATTTCTAGAGAACTGTTAGCACCAAATTTACACATAAGTCAGGATATTCAATCAGAAGAATATGATAAGAATAACCCAATCAAAAATTATATATGTATACCTAAGCATGTATATACATATATACACACACTTCTATTATATATATAATATGTATATATGCCATAGGATTTTATTGATAAAAATCAACATTATATTATACTGTTTTGATTAATGAGAGCTCTGAAATCTTACCTCCTGGATTCAAATCTCTTACCTCCTACGTCACTTTGGGCAAGTTTTCCAATTTTTGAAAGCTTCAAGTTCTCTAAAATAAGGATAGTAGTAGTAGCTGCCCTGTAGAATTTCTGTGATGATGCACAACACATTGAACCTTGCTAGGAAAATCACAAATGATAAATAACAATGAGGTGTTTTATTATTACTGTTATCCATTTGATAATATAATTAAAAGCAAACAAATATATCAAATTTTCACTTTATTGACTCAGTCATTAATCTGTTTTGATTCCAGACATGTATTGCGTGAGATACTAAAATATCTTCACACCAGTGTTTGACATAAGAACTGAAAAATATATTAAAAACTCTTTCAACAATATAGACTCTTATGTAAAGGAAAACTTTGTCTATAAACTTGCCTTAGCTAGGAGTAGCTAAGGAAGTAAATGTCCTAATTGTGACTGTGGTCTTTCTGTATTTTCTGCCCATACTGACTGATGTGTCAACTGTACCAGAATACAAGTGCTATGCAGAAGTGGGGGGTGGGGAGGGGAAAAGGCAGCACTGAAGGACATAGAAGGGGTGCCTAACCCAGTCTTGGATGAAAGTGAGTCTGAAATCTAAAGATGATTAAAGAGTTTGCCAAGTAAAATGGCAGAGAAAAGGTGGAGCTTGTCCAAGCAGGTTCCCACTGCCACAAATACATGGAAAAAAAAAAAAAAGATGCTGATCGTTCACAAGTGATTGCAGGAGCTCCATTCACAAATGCCCTCAGGTTCAAGTCCAGTGAGAAACAACTAGAATCTTCTCTGCTAATTCCTGAGAATGACAAAACCTTGTCCAATCAGAGTAACTCTCAAGATTTTTCAAGAATTAGTAGACAAGATTCTAGTTGTTTCTCACTGGACTTGAACCTGAAGGGCTTTGAGAACGGAGTTCCTACGGTCAATCGCTTTTGTCAACAGAAGTCTGGCATCATAGGAAACAGTCAGCAAGCAGAAAGTAAAGGCAAGAAGTGAGGAGAAAATGAATCTGGTGACTTCATTTGATACCAAAGGACATTTTATATATATAAGGCAAGTGTTCTTTTTCATTTAAATTTTAAAAAGCATGGTTTGAAGCTATTATTACTAGATAGAATGGACTCTAACAAAGGTTCATGCAAATTGTGAGAAAATTCTATGTAGTTCACAACATAATTAATTTTTGACTTCTATAAAGTTTCCCTTGTTACCCTCCCGAGAGGGACCGGAAGCAGGCCGGAAGAGCAGGAGAAAGGGGTAAAACCCAGTCACTAGTGC
>NW_006921767.1:2738187-2743212 GCF_000298275.1 Orycteropus afer afer | reverse complement strand
GTGCATGGGGTTGCTATGAGTTGGAAACGACTCGACGGCACTTAACAACAACAACAACACCATAAAGTTTCAGGAGAAGAGACCTTACATTTAGTGTCAAAGGTAGATATCAAATAATTGAATGTATAAAACTGCTGTAATTGCTTCTTGAAGTCCCTGTTTGGTACAAATAATTGCTAGCTGAAAGTTTGGAGATTCAAGTCCACCCAGAAGGTCACTGGAAGGAAAACCTGGCTCTCTACTTCTGAAAAATCAACCAGCAAAAACCACGTGGAGCACAGTTCCACTCTGACACACACAGGTGCACCGTGTGCCAGAGTTGATTTGATGGCAACTGGTACGAGTAATCACACCTTTGGTTCCCATATTGTGTTGACAACATTCCTTAGGCAAAATTTTGCCCAATATGTCATCTATGAACCACTGGCAGCAGAATCATAGGAGATATTAGCTAAAATTAGACATGTGAGGATTCTAGGCCAAATGTATTGAATAAGATATTGGGGACGGAATGGGGTGGTGGGGAGTGGGGCTGAGGCTTGAAAATTTGCATTTTGTTCAAAGACCCAGGTACTTCTCATGCACAGAACATGAGAGTCTGAACCCTCTTCGTTAATGATTACTAATGCTATAGCATTTACATGGCACTGTGCTAATTCTCACCATGTATCTTTGTACTTTTTATTTTAATGTCTACCTATTATTATGTGAGTGTTTTGAACTGCCATTTGTCATGCTCCAAAGGTATTGTGTGATAAATTTCTTAGGATCTTGATACAAAAGATTCTTGGGTCTTTTAGGTGTAGCTGACATAGACCCCTGAAACTGTATTTTTACCTACTTTTCCAAGTAATTTTTAAGAACCATTAGAACAAAAAGAACAACAGAAAAAAAATGAATTATAACTGTAATAGCCAGAGAAGATGCAATCTGAAATCTTTGAATTCCTTTTTTACTTGATCAATTCACATGACATCTTCACTTTTCTCTATGTGCTTTCAGTTTTTTCCTCTTTTCCACACACTATGTTTTCACCTCCACAGAAGTTTAGACTTCACATTGCTCTTTGTATAGAACAATTCATGTCATTTGCAGTCACCAATGATTTTTTAATTAGCAACATTCCTAAGGAAAAGACTCCTGTTCTCTTATGGGCACTGCTGTGCCTACAATTTGTCAGTACCCAGCAGGCCTGGATGCTTGATGAATTCTAGGATATTTTTTAAGTAGGAAATTGAGCATACAATTGAAAATGTGAAAATGCTGCTGCATTCATGAAGTAAACTCTCTGTGAGGTCTGAATTCTGTTTTTGTCATTTAGTCAAAATTGAGTTTGAGTTAGGCATACATTTCAGGAACAGAATAAAAAATTATATTTTATTTTTCCGATATAGGTTGTGGCATCTTCTTCAAACTGACTATAGAAATTGTGCTGCCTTATAGGTGAGTAGAAATGTTGCAGTTGCTTATGAAATTCTCTACAATGGTTTCAGGTGGAAGTTAGAGTCTTTTCTACATTGCAAACTGTCCATTACTAGGAGGAAAATAATCTCAGTATTTTTATATTTTTCATTCAACTAAATAGACTGTTTCCTTAATTTTTTAATTCAAGGGCTTTCCCCTGTTTTTCCCCTATGTAGGAGAGATAGACAAGATGATAGATACATAGATAGATGGATAGATGGATAGATAGATAGATAGATAGATAGATAGATAGACTTTTGCTTAATCAAATGCTTGTATCTATTAGAAAGCCATAAGAAAAAAGCATATATTATATGCCATAACTGTTTCTCTTATTTCATTTAATTAATAAATACAAAAAATTTCTTTCAATGTATGTTTTTAAAAATTAATATTTTTACATTTTTAAAAAGTTTTCTCACATGTCAAAAGGAACCAGTTCTGCACCCTTTGTTTGGGAATAAAAGTGTTTTGCCATTGAGTCGATTCAACTCATGGTGACCTCATGGATGTCAGAGTAGAACTCTGCTCCATAGGGTTTTCAATAGTTGTGACCTTTAGGAAGCAGACTGCCATGTCTTTCTTCTGAGGTACCTCTGGGTGGATTCAAACCACCAAACTTTTGATTAATAACTGTGCACTTAAACATTTGCACCACTCAGGGCCCCTTTATATTGTGTAGGATACAGATATTTATTCTTAAAATGAACTTTCAAACCAATCTTTAGAAATCAAGTTGCATAGATCACTCATGTCTGCATATTTCAATAAATAAACAACCTGAAAATCTGAAATACCTAGAGTGTAATCTCCATATTTCCTTTTCATGGTAACACAGTAGAATCTATGTTATGATTTGATTCACTATCAGTAAACATCTAGCTGGAACAATAGCCTGTGTACGCCTTTGTGTTGCCTTCATGGTATATTGATATGCAAACCCATTAGGCTCATTAGGAAAAAATATTATAAATAGAAAACACTGTATTTTGTCCAACTTTACATACCTGATTCCATTCTATGAATGTTTTTAATCTCATGGATCAGTCAGGGTTTGAGCAGAGAAGCTGCACCACTTTGGGGATGAGACTTATGCAGATGTGGGAGTTGGTGGACAGGACCATGCAAGGCTGAAGCTTCTGCATTGGTTTTGGGCCTCACTTGCTAAAGGTCAACTTGTGTGGCGTCTGGGAAGAAAAGCTGGATATGAAGAGAGAAGGAGAGCAAGGAGAAACTGAAACCTGCAAGGAGGAACTAGAACCCACTAAGATGAATGATACTCTTGAGTCCTTCAGGAATGTTTGATATGTGACATGTGATAATATGTGACGTGCACCAAAGCATAGGTCCACTGTTGGTGGTAGATCACACCTATTGTGGAACTTTTCCCCCAATACTCTCTTAGATTCTACTTTAGAATCCTGCTAAACACAGAATTCCAGGCAGTCATTTCCAATTATGTGGAAATGGTATAAGTAAAAAATGCCAATTTACTCTCTGTACTGTTAACAAACAAATCTGCTACAAAACACCTCTTTAAAATGTTAAGGAACAATTATATTACTTTGAAGACTAAGGTGCACCTAACCCAAGCCATGGCATTTTCAGTTGCTTCATACACATGCACATATGAAGGCTGGACAGTGAATAAGGAAGATCGAGGAGAGTTGATGCCTCTGAAATTTGGTGTTGGCGAAGACTGCGAAAATACCATTGACTCCCAGAAGAATGAACAAATCTGTCCTAGAAGCAATGCAGTTGAATGCTCCTTGGAAGTGAAAATGGCCAGACTTCATCACCTACTAAGGTCATGTTTTCAGAAGGGAACCATTCCCTGGAGAAGAATAGCATGCTTGGTAAAGTAGGGGGTCAGTGAAAAGGGGGAAGGCCCTTAATGAGATGGCTTGACACAGTGGCTACAATGATGGCCTCATGTATAACGAGCATTATGAGGACTGCACAGGACTGGGCAATGTTTTATTCTTGTGCATAGGGTCACTATGAATCAGAGCTGAACTGATGGCACCTAACAACAACAATCATCAACAAATGGAGCCCTGGGAGTACATTGGTTAAGTGGTTGGCTGCCAACCAAAAAGTTGGCAATTTAAACCCATAGCAGAAAGATGTGGCAGTCTGATTTCTTAAAGATTACAGCCTTGGAAATCCTATGAGGCAGTTTTATTCTGTCCTGTGGGACCACTGTGAATCAGAACCGACTCCACAGCAGTGAGTTTGGTGTTTTTTGGTTTTAAAAATCTCTTGTATCTAATATCAGGATAAGGATGCCCTTTACAGATCTTTCTTACTCTTTTGAGGTCAATCCTCACAGATTTTATGATTTAAAGAGGCTTTGGGTATAATTAATTGTAATTTAAACTATTGCTTTTGGAAGAGAAAAATAAAATGAAGCTCAAGGATCACTAAACCAACTTATAAATGCATGTTTTTTTGTTTCCCATGAGGAAGTGGCTATTATTATTAGCAGTAGCAACAATAAGACTTATTCTTTGGGAAATTATCTACATTTCTTTTTTTTTGTTGTTGTTGTTGTTATAAACTTACATACACTAAGTATACACAAACTTGTTTTAAAAAATTAGCCACCATATGCTCTTGTACACAAGATAAAAATCAAAAGGTGCTGTGCTTTCCAAAGAAAAGCAGAAAGGAAAGGACATGGATAGAGCTTTCATCTGGCCCTATGCAAACTCATCCATGGGCACTTAACTCATAAATTACACAAGAGCATGGATTTTGTTTTCTTTCTGCTCTTATTCACATTCAATTAAATCTGCCTTTGTCTAACTTCACTCCATTGGTCTGAATTCCATCCACTTGAGTTAAGCTGAATGATTCCAATTCCTCTCCTTCATTGCAACTTTTCAACTACATGGAGTCAGCTCTCATTTTCCACCCAAATCTTTTCTACATTTCAGATATAGAATTTCTTTAAATTTTGTCTTTTACCATATAACATGATTTTCCACACATTCATATACTGAGTGCTCTTCTCCAGAATCATTCTAGTTTATCCATATTTCTTTCAGAGTTGTGAGAGTCATAGTCTGTCTAGCACAGAATTAAGTCAGAGTATCATCCCATATATTCTGGATTTTCTTGCATGATAGCTATCTTAGGCTAGATTCTCTAGAGAAGCAAAACCAGTGAAATGTGTGTGTGTGTACACACACACAGACACAGACATAACTCAGGGAAATGGTTCACAGGATTGTGGAGGATGGCAAGTCCCATGTTCATGGGTAAGTTGATGACAGACTTGAGCCTCCTCCTGACTGATGTAGCTGCAGGGTCTGATGAATTCAAGATTGGCAGGCAATACAGCAGGCTGCTGGCCATGGATGCTGACAAATCCAAGCTTGGCAGGTAAGATTGCAGACTGTTGGCTCACAAACTGCAAAGTCAACAACAATCCCAAGATTGACAAGCAATATAGCAGGCTGATGATTGAAGTTCAAGACCCAGAGATCAGATGATGATGAGCCAGAAACAGTATCCAGATGGAACAAAAGGCCAGGGAGCTTTACCGGATGTTGTTAT
>NW_006921767.1:2733300-2737207 GCF_000298275.1 Orycteropus afer afer | reverse complement strand
AAGGAAGGTTGGGCAATCCTACTTCCATAGTGATACTGCCTCGGAAACCCAAGGAGGGGTCGCTATGAATCGGGTTTGACTCTATGGCACATAACAATAATATATATATATAACAACAAGAAGAAATATATAGCCCAGGAAATGTTAACCACATTTCCTAAATATGATTTGATTTTCTTTTTTATACAAAGTACAGCTATTCAACATCCATGGAGGCAGCAGTTAAAAAATCAAATAACATATTGCATTGGGCAAATCTGCTGCCAAAAGACTTCTTTAAAGTGTTAAAAAGCAAATATGTCACATTGAGAACTAAGATGCACATGACCCAAGCTATACTATTTTCAATTGCCTCAAACGCTTACAAAAGCTGGTCAATTAATAAAGAAGACCAAAAAGAATTGATACCTTTGAATTATGATGTTAGTGAAAAATATTTAATATACCATGGATTACTAGAAGATCAAAGAGACCTGTCTTGGAAGAAGTACAACCCAAATGCACCTTAGAAGCAATGGTAAACAAGATTTTGTCTCTCATAGTTTGGACGTGTTATCAGGAGGGACCATATATGGAGATGGATATCATGTATGCTAAAGTAGAGAGTCACTGAAAAAAGGTCCTCAATGAGATGGTTTGACACAGTGGTTGTAACAATGGGATTAAATATAGCAATGATTTTGAGGATAGAGCAGGACTGGGCAGTGTGTCCTTCTGTTGTACTTAAGGTCCTGAGTCTGAACCAACTTGATGACACCTGGTAACAACAACTGGAGCAGATAGAATGCTCCTTAGAAGCAAGAATGGCCAGACTTCATCTCACCTACTTTGGTCATACTGTCAGAAGAAACCTGTCCCCAGAAAAGGATATCATGCTTGGTAAAGTAGAGGGTGAGCAAAAAAAGGGGAAGACTCTCAACAAGATGGATTTACAAAGTGGCTGCGATGATGAGCTCAAGCATAGCAAGAATTGTAAGCACCGGGCAGGGTTTCATTGTGTTATACATAGAGTTACTGTGAGTGTGAGTTGGCACTGACACAGTGACACCTAACAACAACAACATAACTATTCATCTACCACCTCCCTGCCAGTTTTTCATCTTGTAATGAATTGTAGGTTGTTATGATGCTGAAATGATGCCACTGGTATTTCAAATACCAGCAGGGTCACCCAAGGTGAACAGATTTCAGCAATGCTTCCAGACAAAGATATGCTATGAACAAACACCTGGTGATCTACTTCTGAAAATTAGCTGATGAAAACTCTATGGATCACAACAGTATATTGTCTGATACTGTGCTGGAAATACACAGTGGCTGCAACAATGAACTCAGGTATACCAATGATCATGAAGATAGCATAGGGCCAGGCAGCATTTTTTTCTGCTGTACATGGAGTTGCCAGGAGTCAGATGGCATTGAATCAACAGAAACTAACAACAATACTTAGATATTCACTCAGCCAATAGACTCTGAGAGCCTTATGTGTGTCAAGAATTGTGTGGAGTGCTAGGAACTTGTGATGAAAAACAGTCCCTGACCTCAAGCAGCTTTCCATCATCAGATAATGTGTAAGAAGATAAATTGAAACAGTGCAGAGGTGACTGACTGCTTGCATGTAACTGTCTGAGAAGACAAAACAAAAATCACAGAACAGACAATTGTGAAAAAGGAAAGGGGAAAAGGCTCAAACAGAGGTCACAATAATGAGATCAGATTAGAAAATGAAATGTGACAGTCTTCCCTACAAAATTGCATAAAATCTGAGAGGATGAGTGCCATTATGAGGCTAAGATCAGGATTTATAAGAAAATGCCATATTGATATGAAAACTATTGATGGTTTTATAGTCTTGGAAACAAGATTTTGAAGGACCACATATGTTTAAAACAAAGTCTCTTCCTTAGTCAGGAAGATGAACGAACTAATTGAAATTAAACAAGGTTTTTGATTGGTCTAGCAGGACTAGTTATTCTTTCTATTTCCCATGAAACCTTTCTTTTGTCACAGAACTTTTTAGGTTAAAAAGACCTTTTATTGATTATTTTCTTTTCCTATCCAGACTATTGTTTTCCTTTTGTCACTTACACCAAAAACATACTCAAGCAAATTATCAATAGAAAAAAGTTTTGCACCTGACAATTCTAAGGACAAAGTTCTATACTTCTAGTCCTCACTACCATTGAATAAGTAGTTCATTGATTGCCATGGATTTCCCAATCTTCCTTCTGAGGAGTGGCTGGTAGGTTTGAACCACCAGCCTTCTAGTTAGCAGTCAAATATGTTAGGCACTACACCACCAGAGCTCCTAGTATAATTCTAATAGCCTGTTTCATATGCTTTGTTGTTGTTGTTATGTGCCATCAAGTCAGACCTGACTCATAGCGAATGTTCTTTGGGTTTCTGAAGCAGTATCACTATGGAAGTAGATTGCCCAACCTTCCTTCCGAGGAGTGGCTGATGGGTTTGAGCCACCAGCCTTCTGGTAAGCAATCAAGTGCCTTAGGCACTACGCTACCAGAGCTCCTTTTCATATGCTTAGTACACATGCATTCCCACACAACTGGTGTCTGTCATTCTATACTCCTGGACTAGTTGCCTTACTTTGACTTGCTCTAGTAAGAAGAGTAGAAGGCTGGAGGTTCAAACCCACCAGCCATACCTCGGAAGGAAGGTTGGGCAATCTACTTCTGTAGTGATAGCACCTTGGAAACCCAAGGAGGGGTCACTATGAGTCAAATCCGACTCATCCACAGTGAGTTTAGTTTTGGTTGGGTAGTAAGAACAGTAAGCATGTGTTACCACATATAAAACTTCCATCCAAAGAGATATAGGTGAAATGTTTCAACAAATGATAAAAATTAGATATGAAATATTCTTCTAGACCTTTCCTTTGTTTAGATGGTCCATTGATCTTAACTCTTATGGCTACTTGTATTTTCAATCAGCAAGGCAATGATAAAAGTCAATCCTTGATCTCTTAATTTCAACCAGATATGGATTTTTACCTCCATATTTACTAAAGATAGAAGTAAGTTCTCATCACATGTGTGGGCTTACCAAAGAGTAGATTGACTGGTAGCATACTAAATGGCAGCTCCTCAGTTCTTCAGAAAACACCAAAGATGTCCAAGTAGGACACCTATACTAGTCACAGCATTAAAGGGTCCTCTCAGCCTCAGAAAATTAGTTTCTGAATTCCTGTCCTTAGTTGCACACCAGCAGCTGAAGCTGGACTCATAAGGATTCTGGAGGAATAGCAAGAGGGATTAAAAATGTTTGTTGAGGTCACCACAATTGGGAACTTATTATAACTGATACATATGACACAAGAATACATCACAAGTGTGCAGTTGGTTAAGAGTAAAACATTTATTTTTTAACTTAGGTATGGTGAAGATGCACTCAACTAACCCAGCAAGAAGAAAACTAAACCTGCAAGATCTGGACATGTGCTGTCCAGATAGAGTAGCCCCTAATCCAGTGTTTCTCAACCAGGGATGATGTCTTGTTTCCCTAGAGAACATTTGGCAATATCTGGAGATATACTGAAATTGGGATATTAAACTATTAGCTGGTGGTGTATCAGATAAGGCACTTGCCTCCTAACTGGAAGGTCAGCTGTTCAAACCCACCAGCTGCTCCAGGGCAATCTACTTCCACAAAGATTTACAGCCTTGGAAATCCCATGGAGGTAGCTATGAGTCAGAAACAACGACAGCAGTGAGTTGTTTTTTTGTTTGTTTTATTTTGTTTTTAATTGTAAAATATTTGTATCTCCCTTTAAGTCTATAATTTTTTGGGATTGTGTATTTGGGGCTCTTTTACATGCCTATTTGTTTATAATAGTTATGTCTTGCTCATTATAAAATGAGCTTCTTTGTTGAAGAAATTTTTTTTTTTTTTT
>NW_006921767.1:2731530-2732940 GCF_000298275.1 Orycteropus afer afer | reverse complement strand
GACTGTGCCTTTTTGCTTGTCAACCTTGGGCTTGGCAGCCTCAGCAGTCAGCAGCTGTCTGAGTGAAGAAAAGCCTCTAGCTTCAGTGGGCCGGGAGCTGGAGGCAGAGCTGAAGCCCAAGGCTGAGGGGCTTTCACCCAGCCCCTAGAGCTTGGCATTTTTAACTTGGACTTAAATCCTCCAAATTGTAAGAATAAACTCCTTTGTTTAAACCATCCCATTTGTGGTAAATTCCTGTCAGAGTGGTACTAGGTAACCAGAACAATAATAGCATTGCTGAAACTGCTCTCTTTTGGTTCTTCTTTGCATGGTATATCTTTTGCCATCCTTTTACTTTCAGCTTATCTGTGTTTTAAATTCAAAGTATATCTCTTGTAGATATTGTATAGTTGGGTCATGACTTTGGTTTCTCCTTCCCATTCTGCCCATCTGTTCCTTTTTATTTATGTGTTTATTTATAAGAGAAGATTCATACTTGACATTTTGGTATTTCTTATCTACATGTCATATATTTTTGTTCTTCTGTTCCTCCATTACTGTATTCTACTATACCAATTGTGTTATGTTTTTGTGTTGAATATTTTCTAATATATCATTTTAAGCCTTTTTTTTTTTTTAACTATAGTTGTTGTTGTTTTTTTAAATTGTGATTTGGGTGAAAATTTACAAAGCAAATACACTTTCCATACAGCAGATCACATACACTGTGTCCCATGACATTGACCACAATTTAGCACAATGCAACATCTCCCCTCCCACTTCCTCCCGATAGCTACTTCTTCCCTGTGACCATCCCTCCATGCACTCCTACCCCCTGAGCTGTCTCCCTGTGCCTGAGCATCCCTTTTTTTCTCTCATGCTTATTCCCCCAAGGAGTGTATCTACCTCAGGTAAATGCTGAGCTGATATGCCTGTCTATTGTTTGGCTGGAAGCCACAGGTGTGCATTCAATTCCAGACCTGAAGGGCGCAGCTAGGGGCCATAGTCTCAGTGGTTCCACCAGGCTCCATTGGGCCAGCAAAGCTGTTCCCCACTTTTTTTTTTTCAAATGATTTGGAGTTTTGTTCCACATTGTTCTCCCTGTCTATCCAAGATCTCCTACAAAGATCCTCTTCCAAGTGGTTGATAGTAGTAGCTGAGGACCATCTATTTCTTCTGGTCTTATAGTCGTATAGGTTGCAGATTGAATGGTGTACCAGTCGCTAGGACTAATTGTTTCCATGAATTTTTGGTTTTCTTCATTCTTCTTGGCTCTGTACGAAGAGAGACCCATCGTTGCATCTAGATGGCAGCTTGCAAGCTTTTAAGATCTCAGTCACTACTTGCCACAGCAGGAGGTGGAACAATGCTTTGTGTAGTATGTTATGCCAATTGAGCTTGATGTCCTCTGTGACTATGGTCCCGAGCCCA
>NW_006921767.1:2718437-2726990 GCF_000298275.1 Orycteropus afer afer | reverse complement strand
TCATTGGCCCATTGGTGGAGAAGGAGGTGCTGGCTCTTGCTCAGTAAGTAAAGTTGCAGGAGGTGTGGGTGTACTTGTATCTTATAGGAACTGTTGCTGTCTCCTAGTCAGTTAGGCAAAAATTACAATTGAATAACCATTGAAAAAGCTAAAAGCACATGGACAAAAAGTGCACCCTGAAATCACACAGGTCCAGTAACCCAAAAAAAGAAAAAGGGGAGAAAAGAAGAAGAAAAGAGGTAAATCTGCAATATCTAGGGATAGGTCACTGAGAGTAAAAGGTAGAGAAGGAGAATAATGAAGAAAGAAAACAAACAAAGAAACAAACAGTACAAGCAAACAAACAAAAATACAAGAGACGGGGTTAACCATGAGAGAAAAAAGAAAAAAAAAGAAGGTGTAAACTAGAAACTTTTCAGTTGTGCAGTGCTGGTCTGGAGAGTTCTTGGAGTTACTGGAAAGCAGAATCTCTTCTTAAGTCCCTGTAATCTTGTACAGTGATGTCTCTTTAGGTTGTCTCTAGCTGCTGGTTACATTTTGATTTGTTTTATCTTGGTTTTATGGTTTAATGTTTTGAAAAGGTGAAGCTGGTATATTTTATTTTATTATTGATTCAGGTGTGTTGGGTCGGTCTGCTGTTTTCTTTGTGATGGTGGAATCACTGTGTGGAGTGTGGAAAAGTGTTTCTGTTTGTGGTAGAGAGGGTTTAATGTTTGAAGCGGGATATTTTATGGTAATTGGCTGAATATGGTTTCTTCTATTGAATGAGTGAAGTTATTGGTGGAGAAGGTGGGAGCAGAAGAAGGAAAGCTTGGTCTTGCTAAGGTCGGTTTCTAGGGCTTTGAGCAGGCTATTATTGATGACATGTTTATTTGCAAGACTGTGGCTCAACCTTAGGGAAGATTTCTATTGTTAGAGCATCGCAACTTTCCACCAATTTCAGGAACACTCAAAAACCCTGCCTCTGTGGCCCCACAGCACCAAACAATGGCTCCCAGGCAAAATTCCCAGGACTGTGGTTTCTTCGTTCTCCCTGTCCCATCTGTCCGCAGTGCTGACACAATCTTGCCAGACCGCTAATGGCCGGCTCTGGAGTTTGTCTGTGATACTGCCCACCTGTGGCACCAAAGAAGCGTGCAATTTCAGCTGTGTTGGATTCAGGGGATTACCTGCTAGTGACCTGCCATCCTGATCTCAAAGAAAAGCATGATGTCTCCCAGTCTGACCCCAGCCCACTCTGTGACCCACTGGGAAGGGAAGGAGCTAGCCTTCCTGTTGCAACAGTGAGTTCTCCGCCTATATCTCAGCGGTGGTGCCCATGCCCACCTGCATCCAGATGACCCAAATTACCAACAAAATCAGCTGTTGGAGGCAGGTCTCTGTTGCTGCCCACTGAAATATTAGAGTGGTCACTGGTATGCTGTTATAAGGTGTCCTCCTTCTTGGCTCGGGGATCTCAGGAGGCTACCCTTGCCCAGCAGACAGTGATTGCCCCAGGAAAGTTTCCAATGCCTCTCTCGGGTGCCCATATGTCCTCCACCAGTAACTCTTTCCTAAATAATCGCCCTGTGCCTTTCCTCCAATTCTGCTCTTCTGTGTTTGGTGCACTCTGATTCAGAGCACCAAAGTTCCTAATTCAAATTGTTGTGTCTAGTTTTCCAAGTCCTTGCATGCCAGAGGGAAAAAGTGTGCTGCTCACTGGCAAGACTCCATTTTGAATCTTAACTATTGTTGTTGTTGTTGTTGTTTGCCGTCGAGTCGGCCCCGACTCATAGCGACCCCTCCTTGGGTTTCCAAGGCAGTATCACTATGGAAGTAGGAATGCCCAACCTTCCTTCCGAGGAGTGGCTGGTGGGTTTGAACCGCCAGCCTTCTGGTTAGCAGTCAAGTGCCTTAGCCACTATGCTACCAGAGCTCCTAACTATAGTTTTAAGTTAACATATTAGCTTCTGCCTTGACAATTATAATTAACATCTTAACTTAAACTGTTGTTGTTGTTGTTGTTGTTTGCCGTCGAGTCGGCTAGTCTGAATCAAAACCAAACTCATTGCCATGGGGTCAATTCAATTCCAATTCACAGCACCTCCCATTGAGTTTCCAAGGCTGTAAATCTTTAGAGAAGCAAACTTCCCTATCTTGCTTCTATGGAGTGGCTGGTGGGTTTGAACCAGTGACCATTTGGTTAGCAGCCAAATCCTTAACCCCTACACCACCAGAGCCCCTTTAAACCCATCTAGTTCAGACTAGGGAGCTTTGGTAGCATAGTGCCTAAGGCACTTGACAACTAACCAAAAGGTTGGCAGCTTAAATCCATCAGCCACTCCTCGAAAGGAAGATGGGGCAATCTACTTCCATAGTGATACTGCCTCAGAAACCCAAGGAGAAGTTGCTATGAGTCAGGTCGATGGCACATAATAACAACAACAGTTCAGATTGATCTGGTTTAGATTGATACTAACCTAATTTCAATAGTATACAATAAATTTGCTCCAGCAGCTTGGTTCCCTTTCCTCACTTTTGTGCTTCTTTAGTTAGACAAATGACATCTTTATACATTATAAAGCCATCAAGATAGTTTCATAATTATTCTTTTATGCAATTGCCTTTAAATCAGATAGAAGAAAAGTATTACAAAGATAGATTTATATTGACTTTTTATTGATTATATTTACCATTATGATTGTTCTTTACTTATTTATGTTCATTTGAGTTATTTTCCAGTGTCCTTTGATTTTGGTGTGAATGATGTCCTTTACTATATCCTGAAGGATAGATTTGCTAGATTTGTTTGTTTTAGAGAATATAATTTCTCCTTCATTTTTGAAAGATAGTTTTGCAGATTATAGATTTCTTGGTTGACCCGCTTTTATTTGTAAGGATTTTTAATATGTCATCCAACTGTTTCTGGCCTCCTTGGTTTCTGATGAGAAGCCGACTGTTAATCTTATTGATAAAACTTTGTAGTTGATGCTACTCCTCTCTTGATGCTTGAAGATTGTCTCTTTGTCTTTGACTTTTGACAGTTTTACTATGATGTGTCTAGGTGTAGATCTCTCTGACTTTATTCTACTCAGAGATATTGTTGTTCTTGAGGTTTGTGTAGAGGTAGATTAATGTTTTCAATTAAATTTGGAAAGTTTTGGACCATTGATTTTTTCAAATATTCTTTATGCTCTTTCTCTGTCTTCTCTTTCTGCAACTTACATTACACACATGTTGGAATATTTGATAGGTTCCACCAATCTCTGAGCTTCTATAATATTTTCTTCATTCTTCTTTCGTTTATTCTCAGCCTGGGTATTATCTCAACTGACCTATGTTCAAGTTGTCTGAACCTTTGTTTTCCCAGCTCAGATATGCTATTTAGTCTCTCTAGGGAATTTTTCAGGAGCTCTGGCAGCGTAGTGCCTAAGGCATTTGACCACAAACCAGAAGGCTGGCAGTTCAAACCCACCAGCCACTCCTCAGTAGGAAGGTTGAACAATCTACTTCCGTAGTGATACTGCCTTGGAAACCCAAGGAGGGGTCTTTGTGAGTCAGGTTCAACTCGATGGCAGTGGTGGGAGGGAATTTTTCATTTCAGTATTTATACTTTTTAGTTCCAGCCTTTGTATTTGTTTTTTGTTTATAATTTCCATCTCTTATGTTCTGGAACATAATTTTAATAATCTCCTTTAATTCTTTAGACGTGGTTTCTTTTAATTCCTTGAATAGTTATAGAAGTTGATTTAAAATTGTATATGATAATCCCACTTTCTGGGCTTCCTCAGGAGAATTTTGTACTACTTCTTTTATTGTTTATCGAACATGCTCTCTGTTTCTTTGTACATCTCATATTTTTGGTTGTTGTTGAAAATTGGATATTTTAAATAATTCTGGAAGTCTTATCCTCCCGCAATTCCCCAACTCCAGGATTGTTATTGTTATTGTTTGATTGTTTAGTAACTTTCTTGGACTAATTCTGTTAAGTCTCTATTCTTTGTCATTTGCTGCTGAAGTCTTGGCTTTAGTTGCATAATGGTCAGCTAATCACTAAACAGATTTTCTTAAATGCCTTGAACCATCAAATATCTCATCTTTTGTCAAGGGGCTTTATGTATATTGGACCACAATGTCAATGATCTTGCAGTTTTAAACTCTGCTTTGGTCTTCACTTAACTTCTTATTTCCATTGAGCTTCAAGGTCAATCAAAGATGAGAGATTAAGGACTTCTCAGGTAATTCCTGAACACAGCCCTCCATGTATGCATGTGTTTCTAGAACCTTAGAATATGCAGTCCCCAGTTTTTCTCTTTAAGTGTTTTTTTATTTTTTGTCAGCCTATTGTTTTCACAAGCTGGTATTTTTGGCTTAGGCAGCTGTGATGTTAAACAATTGCTACTGATTATTTTTTCAAGCACCTTGTATCTTATTCAATGAATAATCACAATATTGCATTTCTGTTGGGAATGCAAAATGATGCAGCCACTGTGAAAGAAAATGGTGGTTCCTCGATGAGTTAAACTCCCAGTTGACCCAGCAATCCCAATCCTAAATATATAGGAACACAAACAGAGACTGTACAACAACATTCACTGTGGTACTTTCCGCAATAGTGAAAGGAGGAAACAACTGGAATGTCCATCAACAGAATGTGATCCATTCATTATTATTCAGCCATAAAGAGAAATGAAGTCCTGATGGATGCTACAACATGGACAAATCTTGAAAACATTATACTGAGTGAAATAAATCAATCACAAATGTTATATATTGTAGGATCTCACTTATATGAAATAGGTAAATATAGAGAGACCAAAGTTTACTAGTGATTACCAAGAGTAAGAAGTACGAGGGAAAGGTAGGTGTTACCTTAAGGGAAACTGAGTTTCTATTAATAGTGGTGAAAATATATAAAGATGAAGAGTGGTGCTAATTGCACAGCACGATGAACATAATCAATGTCACTGAATAAAACTAGAAAAACAAACCCACTGACATCAAATCAATTCCACCTCTCAGTAATCTCATAGAACAGAATAAAATAGGGTTTCCAAGGCTGTATATCTTTATGGAAGCAGACTAACTCATCTTTCACTGGCAGAGTAGCTGGTGGGTTTGACCACCAACCTTTTGGTTAGCAGCCAAGTGCTTTAACCACTGCACCACCAGAGCCTCTGTCATTAAATTATACACACTACCGTCGAGTTGGATCCAACTCATAGCAACCCCTCCTTGGGTTTCCAAGGTGATATCACTACAGAAGTAGATTGCCCAACTTTCTTTCCAAGGAGTGGCTGGTGGGTTTGAACCACCAGTCTTCTGGTTAGCAGTCAAATGCCTTAGGTACTATGCTACCAGAGCTCCAAATTATACATAAAAAATACATATAAGAATGTTGAATTTGTAATTGTTATATATATATATATATATATATATATATATAACCAGAATGAAATAATGAAAAGAAAACATTGGCGTGTACATGGATATCATGAGTTCTTATAGAGCTCAGAAAGAATTTATAACAAAGTGTATATTTTGTTTTTTGTTATTTTTACAATAATAATGCTAATTTCTCAAAACAGAACTTTGACAAAAAGTTATACCCCAGAAAAATTTTGAAAATTGCAAAATGAATGTTAGAACATTCTGATCTAAGATAGTAATATTAATTTTAATAGGAGAATTTAGATATAAAGGAAAAAATCATAAAAAAGAAAAAGTAATTACAGTGATTCATCATTATTTTTTCTTGAAGAAACATACATCAAATGTCATTTTAGTTAAACAGGCTAAGCTATTTGCCGGAGAAAGCAAAAAAATAATAATAATGCAGGCAATTCTGCTCACCATGATGAAATGAGGCTGCTAATATGAGTTTGTTTCAGATCTCACATCTACTAACAGTCTGTGTCATTATGCTGTACCTTATTCCAGTATTTTATCTATACAGTGCAATAAGAGTCTATTTTACACGAGCACTCTCTTATCTATCTATGTACACTGTACATGCAAATGTTCTTATTTCCATATGGAATTATGTGCCAGATACCAGACATCCTTATTTTTTATGGGACATTTAAAGAATTTTCAAGGCTAAGCTGAATTGAGTACTAGTAGACACCATTTTCAGGAGCTCTGGTAGCATAGTGCCTAAGGCACTTGACTACTAACCAGAAGGCTGGCGGTTCAAACCCAACAGCCACTCATCGGAAGGAAGGTAGGGCAATCTACTTCCGTAGTGATAGTGCCTGAGAAACCCAAGTAGAGGTCCCTATGAGTCGGGTCCGACTCAAAGGCAAACAACAACAACAACAACAACAAGGCATCATTTTCTCCGTAGACATTGACATATTCCCCATCAACAGTTATAATGTGATTCATCAATACAAAGAATTTCATAATTCTAAATACAAAATATCTTTTTTAAAACTACTTTAAATAATGTTGTTGTTGTTGTTGTTGTTGCTATGTGCATTTGAGTCAGACCTGACTCATAGCGACCCCCCCCTTGGGTTTCCGAGGCAGTATCACTACGGAAGCAGATTGCTCAACCTTTCTTCTGAGGAGTGACTGGTAGGTTTGAGAAAGAATCATATCTGATTAATATCAGAATAATAAAATTTTTTAAAAATTAAAAATAATTGTTATTATTATTATTACTTACCATCTAGTTGATTTTGACTACTGGTGACCTTATGTATGCAGAGTAGAACTGCTCCATAGGGTTTTCAAGGCTGTGAACTTTCAGCAGCAGGTCATCTGGCTTGTGCTCTGAGGTACCTGTGGCTACAAATTGCAGAATTGTAATCTTTCATTTCTGGGAACTGAAGCTCAGAAAGGACGGCGAATAATCATGTTGTTGTTTTTGTCATTGTTAGGTGCCATCTAGTCAGCTCCAACTCATAGCAACCCTGTGCACAGCAGAACAAAATACTGTCCAGTCCTGTGCCAGCCTCACAACCCTTGCTATACCTGACCTCACTGTTATATCCACTGTGTCAATGAATAGCTAGTAATCATAAATATATAGATATTTAGACTTTTCATCTGATAAAAATTCCTGTTCCTACTAGAAGAGCTCTTGGCCGTTTTTGTACAATTTGGCCAATTGTTAAAATAGTACACTTTTGAAAGGGTTCAAATCCTGGTTCTACCATTTATTAACTCTGTGGCCTCAGAAATTAATATAACCACCTTGTCCATGGCTTTCTCAGCTGTAGAGTGGATTTAATAATATTCCCGCATAAAAAGAATTAAATGAGTTAAGATATATAGGCACATGATTATGATTCAAGAATGTTATTAGCTATTATGATTAAAACTAAACATTGTATTTTTATACATTTTTGTTATTAGTTGTTATCAACTCTGTTTTGATTCATGGTGATCCATGTACAGCAGAACAAAGCACTGGCCCATCTCACACCATCCCCCAATTGCTGGCACGCTTCAATCCATTGTTGTCTTCCAATTTAGGGGGCTCATCTTCTAGCACTAAGAAAACTCATTTCTGTTCAGCCAATTTTGACTCATAGTGACTGTACAGGGCAGAGTATAACTGCCTCAGAGAGTTTCCAAGGCTGTAATTTTTATGCAAGCAAACTGTCACATCTTTCTCGCCATGAGTGGTTAGTGGGTTCAAACTACCAACCTTTCAGTTAGTAGCTGAGTGCCTAACCACTGCACCACCAGGCTTCTTCTACGTTGAAAAATATTCTGTTGTGATCCACAGGGTTTTAATTGGTTAGTTTTTGAAAGTACATCACCAGCCCTTTCTTTCTAGTCTGACTTACTCTGAAAGGGCCACTGAAACTTGTTCACCATGGACGCTTCTGGTTTTGTCTGAAATACTGGTGACATAACTTCCAGCATCACAGCAACACAGTAGCCACCTCAATATGGCAAATTAATAGACAGGTGTGGCTTTTATACATGGCTCCTATACAAAATACTTTGTTTTCTAATTCTTCACATATTCATTCATCTTATTACCTAAGTCCAGGGTTTCTTAACCTCAGTGTTCTTAATATTTTGATTGTTTTTTTTCCTAAGGGGCTGTTCTGTACATTGTAGGTTGCTAAACAGCATCCTCTGCCTGTACCTATTATATGTCGGTAGCAAGCCACAGCCCTCCCTGGTACAACCCAAAACGTCTCCAAACACTGTCACATACCACTGAAGTGCAGCATTATCTATGGGCGAAAACCATTGCTCTAAGTAATAACATCTTTGAGGACAGGGATTAGGTCTTATGCCAGTTTGCTAAATCTCAATTATCTGGTATCATGCCCTTCCTATAAATGCTTTGTTTTATAATTGGTATGATTAATATGCAGTAATTGGTGTGAAGTCTATTTAGAATTAAAATAGCAGTGCAGTTAGTAAAGGGGATGTTCTACCACTACCACCCTAACATCTTGTACTTACCCAGAACTTGGAATATGAGAAGCAATTCATGATTTATGGTGGTGAATGAACTTGATCTCCTTCTGGACAGGGTAAAATGCCTCCTCTCTATTTGTTTTGTTGTTTGTTATGTGCCGTCAAGTTCGACCCGACTCTTAGTGA
>NW_006921767.1:2693663-2717697 GCF_000298275.1 Orycteropus afer afer | reverse complement strand
AAGGTCCCAGTCGCTACTCGCCAAAGTAGTAGGTGGAACAATGTTTTGTATAGTATGTTATGCCAATTGAGCTTGATGTCCCCTGCGAGCAGTCAAGTGCTTTAGCCACTATGCTACCAGAGCTCCCTTATGGACTATGCTGTGTACTAAATGCATGACTTACATGTAACAATTCACCTTTAATTATCATATGATGACAATCTCATCTTGTACATAAGGAAGTCAAGGTTCAATTCTCAAGTTCACACATTCAGTAAGAGAATTATGGTAAAATATATATGGTTTTAAAATTTGCCATTTTAACCATTTTAAAATATACAATTCATTGACAGTGATCATACATTTTTAAGTTGCACAACCATTACCACTATTTCCAGAAGGTTTTCTTTATCCCAAATTGAAACTCAGTACCTCTCAGTGATAATTCTCCATTGTCTGCTACCCTCAGTCCCAGGTAACCACTGATAAAGCTTGGTCTCTATGCATTGCCTGCTCTAGATGTCTCTTATAAGTGGGATCCTACAATATTTGTCCTTTTGTGTCTGGCTTATTTCCCTTAATATATTGTATTCAGGATTCATCTATATCATAGCATGTACCCGAACTTCATTTCTCTTTATGGCTGGATAATATTCCAGCCATATTTATACAATTATTTATACATTAACCTCTTGATTGATAGTTGGTTTTTTTTTTTTTTTTTTTTTTTTTTTTTTATTTTTTTGCTATGTGAATACTGTGAGTAATGCTCCATTGAACATTGGTGTACAAGTATGCGTCTAAGTCCCTACTCTTAAATGTTTGGGGTATATTCTTAGGAAGGGAAATGCAAGATCATGTAATAATTCTGCTTTTAAATTTCTGAGGATCTGCCAAGCTGTTTTCTACAGTAACTGCACTATTTTACATTCTTACCAGCAATGCACAAAGCTTCCAATTTCCCAATGTCTTCACCAATACTTGTTATTTTCTGGTTTTCTTTTAATAGCCATTCTAGTGAATGTGAAGTATTTTGATTTGCTTTTCCTTAATTACCAGCAATCTTGAACATCTTTTCATGTGCTTATTGGTTATTTGTACATCTCTTTTGAAGGAATGTCTAGTAAGGATTTTGCTCATTGTCTAATTGGATTGTTTGTTTTGTTGTTGTTGAGTTGTAGTCTTTATGTATTCTGGATATTAAAACATTTTCAGTTATAAAACTCTCAAATATTCTCCCATCCCATAAGTTATCTTTTCATTTTCTTGATAATGTCTTTTGATGCCCCAATTTTTTTTTTTTTTGACCAAGCCCAATTTGTCTGTTCAGTCTTTTGTTCATGGTGCATCACCTATGTTTTTAGTAATATCACACACTTTGATATCATGGAACTAACATTAACAGTTAATGTTAAAAGAGTGAGTAAAATTGTTTATTACTTTATCAGACTTGTGAGTTTATTGCCTAAGACTTTACAAACGTAGTGGAAATTTTGAAATTAAAATAAATGCAATAACAATTAATGAAGGCATCTGAGAATAACATTGAAAGATAATTTTACAGTGTAAGTAAGGCTGAGGCAAAGGAAGTGGGTAATTCCCCCAAAGCATTTATTCATCAGCCAACTGCTCAGACCAACTTATCTTATTTGACATACATCTTATCACCTCTACACATGCTTGTTGCACTCATTTCAAGATGGTATGTTGGCAGTGGAAAGTAAGTCAGAAAAAGATTTATTACACCGTTAATCAATACTCAGTGCCACAGAGCAAATAAACCATGAACAAGCTGAATCTTCTAGTATAATTGTCTTCAGTACTGTCAACCATAAGTGACTGAGGCCTGTCACACTCAACTCTATGGCTATGTGTGTGGAAATAAATGCACTTACATCAATAGAATCCTATGTAGGAAAAATTTAAAAACTATTCAATAATGACTTACCACTTCTTAGATGTCTCAGATCACACCATGCAATGCCACTATATCCACAAGTTCTTGGTGAAGGACCACTAGGAGTAGAGCATAGACCAGACACTGATCTAATGATCTGACCAACAAGCACTGATTACTCACGATTAAACAGGGCAAGGATGAGTGGAACAGCACACATCAGCAATAGCCTAGGTTCCCCAAAGTTAGGCTCCCATCTACAGGGTTAAATCTCATCCAAGCATGCTCCAGTTCACATTGAAATTCTCCTAGAATTACATACTAATCAGATAGCCATGTCTATATGCCAAATAACATGTACAAAGAGAGGGAAAGGGAAAGTTAATGAAAGGAAGCAATAAAAGGCAAAAGAGGGTAATAAAAGTGAAACGCCCTCTGTAGGCAATAGACCTCATTTATTATTCCTATTAAGAGTTGGCCTAGATTTACCAGAGAAGAGCCTTTTTAGTTCAGTTAATATTTATTAACTACCTTTTCTAGGTTGAGCATATGGAACCTCTTCTCTGGATGCTACAAGATGAAATACAGAGCAGATACACTTATTTAATAACTACAATACAGTGGGATGCATATAATGATAATACAAGTATACAAAATAGATATAAGTACAAAGAGAGGTTATGTAGAGAGGAAAGGAAAAGTGGATATTAGGACATGAAGTTCAGAACTACCTTTCCCAAAGAGGTGATTTCTGAGGTGCATATATAAGGCTACATATGTAAGTCCTTTTTAGTAGATCTGATTTGTGGATAAAAAGCAAATGATCTTGCTTATTCACATGGACCAGGATTTTTAACCAGTTTGAAGCCCTGATATGAACCTTCAGTTAGCTCACCTATAATTCTAACACTTCTCTGAGAATCTTGTAATTAGATAATATTGTTGTTGTTGTTGTTGTTATGTGCCGTCGAGTCGGCCCCAACTCATAGCGACCCCTCCTTGGGTTTCCGAGGCAGTATCACTACGGAAGTAGGATTGCCCAACCTTCCTTCCGAGGAGTGGCTGGGGGGTTTGAACCGCCAGCCTTCTGGTTAGCAGTCAAGTGCTTTAGCCACTATGCTACCAGAGCTCCCTAGATAATATTAGATAAAAAAATTATGCTCTGTAATAATATAATTAAATTATTTTGTGTGTGTGTGTGTTTGAGTCTCTAGTTCTGAGAAATAACCTTTCGGAATTCATCCTAATAGGAAGAATAATGATGGCTAATATTTGAACACTTCTTCTGACTCAGGTATTCTTCTAAGCACTTTACCAGGATTATCTCATTTAACACTCCCAGCATACTTATAAGGTGAACTCTATTGTCTCAATTTTATAAATATAGAGACAAAAGCACAGAAAGGACAATAAGTTTCCTAAGCTCATAGAGCCAGAATTTGAACCCAGTCAGTCTTACTTTAGATCTATTTTTGACTACCATCCCATGCTATTTTTCAATCAAATAAAATGATAACATAGTATCATAAAATTTCTTCAGTTGCCATTTTATCTAAGTTGAAACATCACATTGTCATGAAGGAGACTTAGTTAAGACACGTAGAATAAAATTACCTCTCTTTTTTTGTCTACTACCTCACCAATGACCCAGAAATTTCACTTTAAAAATTATACCTATTATGCCCATATGTTCCACCACTCATCTGCCAGTTTGTCATACTGTAGTGGCTTACATGCTGCTGTGAGGCTGGAGGCTGTCTCACTGGTATTTCAAATACTAGCAGAGTCACCCATGGTGGACAGGTTTCAGCAGAGCTTCCACACTAAGAATGATTGGGAAGAGAACGGGGCCATTCACATCTGAAAAAGTTGGCCACTGCAAACTTTATGAATAGCAGTAAAATGTTGTCTGACATAGTGCAGGAAGATGAGCATCACTGGTTGGAAGGCACTCAAAATACAACTGGGAAAGAGGTACCTCCCCAAAGTAGAGTTGACTTTATTGATGTGGGTGGAGTGAAGCTTTCAGGATCTTCATTTGCTGATGGGGCATGATTCAAAATGGTAAGAAACAGCTGCAAACATTCATTAATAATTGGAACATGGAACGTATGAAGTATGAATCTAGGAAAATTAGAAGTTGTCAAAAATGAAATGGAACAAATAACGATTAATTTCCCAGGCATTAGTGAGCTGAAATGGACTGATATTGGCCATTTTGAATCACACAATCATATGACGTACTATACCCAGAATGACAAATTGAAGAGGAATGGTGTTGCATTCCTTGTCAAAAAGAACATTCAAGATCTTCACTGACGTACAATGCTGTCAGTGATAGAATAGTATGCATATGCCTATAAGAAAGATCAGTTGATACTACTATTATTCATATTTATGCACCAACTACTAAATCCAAAGATGAAGAAATTGAAGATTTTTACCAACTTCTGCAGTTTGAAATTGACCAAATATGCAGTCAAGATGCATTGATTATTGCTAGTGATTGCAGTGCAAAAGTTGGAAACATATAAGAATCATTGGTAGTTGCAAAATATGGCCTTGATGATAGAAATGACACTGGAGATCACATGATAGAATTTTATAAGGTCAAGGACTTACTCATTGCAAATACCTTTTTTCAACAACACAAACAGTGACTATACACATGGACTTCACCAGATTAAATACACAGAAATCAAATCAACCGTGTCTGTGGAAAGAAGCAATAAAGAAGCTCAATATCATTGGTCAAAACAATGGCAGGAGCTGATTGCGGAACACATCATCAATTGCTCATATGTAAGCTCAGGTTGCAGCTGAAAAAAATTGAAACACATCCACGGGAGCCAAAATATGGCCTTGATTATATTCCACCTGGATTTAGAAATCGTCTGAAGAATAGATTTGACACATTGAACACTAATGACCAAAGACCAGATGAGTTGTGGGATGACATCAAAAACATCATACATGAAGAAAGCATAAGGTAATTAAAAAGACAGGAAAGGAAGAAAAGACCAAAATGGATGTCAGAAAAAACTCTGAAACTTACTCTTGAAAGTAGAATAGCTAAAGTGAATGGGACAAATGATGACATAAAAGAGCTGAACAGAAGATTTCAAAGGCCAGCTAGAGAAGACAAAGTAAAGGGTTATAATGAAATATGCAAAGACCTGGAGTTACAAAACCAAAAGAGAAGAACATAATCAGCATTTCTCAAGCTAAAATAATTTAAGAAAAAATTCAAGCCTCAGGTTGCAATATTGAAGGATTCTATGGACAAAATATTGAATGATGCAAAAAGCATCTTAAGATGGAAGGAATGTTTACCTATTTCAGGAGGTAGTATATGATCAAGAACCAATGGTATTGGAGGAAGAAATCTAAGCTGCACTAGAATTGGCAAGAAACAAGGTTCTTGTAAATGATGGAATGGCCATTGAGAGGTTCCAACAGGTGGGTACAGCACTACAGGCACTTACTTATTTATGCTAAGAAATTTGGAAAAAGCTACCTGGCCAACCAACTGGAAGAGATCCATATTTGTGCCCATTTCAATCAAAGGTGATCCAAAGGAATATGGAAATTATGGAAACAATATCATTATTATCACACGCAAGTAAAATTTTGCTGAAGATAATTCAAAAACAGTTGCAGCAGTATATTGGCAGGGAACTTCCAGAAATTCAAGCTGCATTCAGAAGAGGTCACGGAGTGAAGGATATCATTGTTGATGTCAGAGGGATCTTGGCCGAAAGCAAAGAATATAAGAAGAATATTTACCTATGCTTTACTAACTGTGTCAAGGCATTTGACTGTGTGTATCTAAACAAATTATGGATAACATTTTGAAGAATGGGAATTCCAGAACACTTAATTGTGCACATGAGGAACCTGTACATAGACCAAGGCTATTGTTTGAACAGGAAAAGAGGATACTGCATAGTTTAAAATCAGGAAGCGTGTGCATCAATTTTGTATCCTTACTCCATACTTATTCAACCTGCAGGCTGAGCAAATAATCTGAGAAGCTGGACTGTATGAAGAAGAACATGGCATCAAGATTGAAGAAAGACTCATTAACAACCTATGAAATGCATATGACACAACCTTGCATACTGAAATGAAAAAGACTTGTAGCACTTACTGAAGAAGATCAAAGCCTATAATCTTCAGCATGGATTACACCTCAACATAAAGAAAACAAAAATCCTCACTACTGGACCAATAAGCAGCACCATGATAAATGGAGAAAAGATTGAAATTGTCAGGGATTTCATTTTGCTTTGATCCACAACCAACATCCATGGAAGGAGCAGTCAAGAAACCAGACATTGTGTTGCACTGGGCAAATTTGCTACAAAGAATCCCTTTAAAGTCTAAAGGAACAAAGATGTCACTTTGAAGACTAAGGTGCACTGACCCAAGCCATGGTATTTTCAATCATCTCATATGCAGTGAAAGCTGAACAATGAATAAGTAAAACCAAAGAAAAACTAATGCCTTTTAATCATGGTGTTGGTGAAGAATACTGAAAAGACCATGGATAGTCAGAAGAATGAACAAATATGTCCTGGAGGAAGTACAGCCAGAATGCTCCTAGGAAGTGAGAATGGCCAGACTTTGTCTCACCTAGTTTGGTCTTATTGTCAGACTGGACCATTCCCTGGAGAAGTATATCATTCTTGGTAAAGTAGAGTGTCAGTGAAAAGGTGGAAGACCCTCAATGAGAGGGTTGTTGTCAATTGGCATTTAATTGATTCCAACTCATGGAGACCCTGTATGTTCAGAGTACAACTGTTCCATAGGATTTTCAAGGCTTTGACTTTTTGAAAGCAGATTGCTAGGCCTGTCTCCCAAGGAACCTCTGTCTGGGGTTGAACTGGCAACCTTTCAGCTAGTAGTCAATATAGATAATGGAAATATAAGTAAAACAATCTATGGTGCTCAAAGTCAGAATAGTGGTTATATGTGGTTCAGCTGACTGACTGGAAGGGAGCATGCAGAAAATTTTATGGGGACTGTAAAAACATCTTCACAGCCTACTTTAACTTCGCAAGGGGGGAGAGGGACCAAGATCAGCTGCCCAAAGCTTGTTCCTATGGGGCAGAGGTCAGACATGCTGCCATCCTCTAATGTTTTTGCCAATTCTGACACCAACCATCCCTCCCACAGCACTCTCTACTTCTCAGCCGGGTTTGATAATTTTTTTGCAATGGCAACACACAACTCACACACAATACTCACTGGAGCCTATTAGGGAAACAATAGGCTACAATTCAGGTTCAGGAATGCTCAGCATGCAGTTCTTTGACCAAGGCAGCTTCCCCTCAGCCATTCCCACAGCCATGCCTCTCTTTGGCCCTCAGCCTCTTGGCCTGGCCTTTTCCCTGCTCTGCTGGTAATACAAAGTTCTTTCAGCTCTGCTAGTAGGTGCCCAAAGAAGCATCCTACTCTGCCAGGAAACCTCTTGCCTGAAGACACTCAGCTTTCTCACTTTGTGGGCCACGAAGCCCACCACTCTTTCTCATGTGAATCTCTTGGTTCTGTTGCCTCTGCTGCCACCTTCTCTCTGCCATCGCTCTGTCATTGCATTAGTGCAGGGATCTCAGGTCCACTCCTGGCTTTTCTCTGTCTTGATGGTAGTGAGATTCCCCTTTTATGTCTCTGGGATGGCTCATTGTAAGCCTGTTGTTGTTGTTATGTGCTGTCGAGTTGGTCCCGATTCATAGCAACCCCTCCTTGGGTTTCTGAAGCAGTATCACTAACGGAGGTAGATTACCCAAACTTTTAACCCTAGCAGAATGGTAAAATTGAACAGTCCCCATGTTAGGGTTCCATACATATTGTTCACATGGTCCTACCTCCTCAAGGGCACCAAGTTTCTTACTTACATTGTTCACAAACTATGCTATCCCTTGGTAGGCCACAAGCACCTTACATTTGCATAATCCCACCTAGTCATCTGATAGGAGTCACAAAGACCATGGCTAGAAGAGCCCTGCTAACTAATTCACTACACCACAGTGACAGATAACATTCGTTTTTGTAAACTATGGGTGCTGGTTTCATGAATGTGTTTACTTTTAGAAAATCCATCATGCTCTTCATTTACAATAAGTAAACATTTCTACATGTATAAAATACTTTAGTAAATTTTTAAAAAATTCAAATGATATGATTATTCACAAAGATTATTCACAGAGTAGTTATTCACTAAATATTTACTGAATGGTCAAAATATTTAGAGTTAAACAGTCTTTTATTTAATTTAAAACACTGCTTTAGGTATCCGACTTCATTTGTTTAGGCTTCCAATCATAAGATTCTTTAAGAAGAAGTCTTAAACTCTTTAAGTGGATTGATATAAAATTTTTACTTTTCTGGTTTAGATCTGGGCAGAAGTTGGTAATTAAACATGCACTAAACAGCCTTCTCAGTAAAATGACACACATGCAGGTGATGTGGGGTGATGGCAGGGGTGGAAGAAAGTGGAGAGAGTGAGTAGCTAATGAACAGTGAAGAAGAGGCCTGGGACAGGAGAAAAGGAGCAATAAATAAAAGTGTTTAAGGAGAATCTTGAGCCCATTCACTAATCAGTAAGCAGAATGTGTAACCACCAGAGTCTCTCGGGAAACAGTGGAAAAAGATGGTTGAGGCAGGCAAGAGTCTATAAAGTAGTAGAGGAGGCTTTCTTTGGCTCTGACTGCGGGGTCAAATTCAAGTGTGAAGGGCAGCAATAAAACGAGACAGTTGCAGTAAACAGTGGTTCTGGACACAAATCAACGTTAACCATCTTAAATTGTGCTGTTCCTCTGTTGCTCTTTTCAATGGCACAAAAGATAATCACCTTGAAAACAGTAGTATAATCTTCCAATACTGAAAATTAAGATTTAGGACTATGTCTAAAGCCAGGCAGTTAATATAGGCATTACTTCGTGATTCTTCATGATGAAAGCCTCAGAACAAACTGAGAAAGCTTGTTAGTTCTTAGAATGCTAATAGTAAAATACTCAGAGGGGTCAAATGTGTGCAGCTTTTAAGTATTGAAGTGTGAATACTTGTCATGAAGCACATAAAATACCATTACAAGTAAGAAAATATTAATAAATTTTGGTTACTTAATTTGTGCAGCCTGTGGCTCCCTAGATGATGACAGTAGCATGGCTCTTTTTATATTTATATTGGGATTATGAATCATCTGCTCATTGGTAGAAGGTAAATAAGGCAGCCCAGCCTCCTCTGTGCTACTGCTCCCTTATCTCCTTGTTAATCTGTAATTAATTTAGGTAGCAGTGTATATGATTTGGGAATAGAATCAGTTTTATCTGCAGCATTAAAATGGTAAATTTCTTCATTAACAGAAACAGTACATGGAACAGCTATTAAATGTATTCTTATTGTGTTACACTGGGTATTTATTTCAGATTGCAGTTATGCATGGATGGGTATGGTATGATGCTCTGATGACCTTTAGAAATTCTTCTTATTAAATGCTGTTGTACTTCATTATGACATTTCTCTCCTTGTACTACCAGATTTGATGTGTATGGCTTAATAATGCAAGTAGACATGAATGTTAATAACTTCACAATTCATTGCTTTGCTATTCTTTAATGCACATAAAATTTAGTACAAGTTTCACTGGCTGGAGGCTTACATGAATCATATAAATTAGAGGGTAACAAAAGAACATATTAGCATTTGTTAGCCTAGATGCACGAATTTCGTACTAACCATTTTAATATGTTCTACAACTTTTCCACCCTCAAGTTAAAAAGCTTTTCAATTTTTCAACCAACATCATAATTGAATTGGTTCTCTTACTGCCTACGGATAACAGTTTCACTCTGATGGAATCTTTATTAGATTCTAAAGATTATACCGATGCTACTGGTTTTTAAAGTCAAACAACTCCATCCAGAGAAAGGGGTATTTCAACGAAACCATGACCAAAAAAGAAAAAGTTAAATTTGTCTTTGAGAAGGGAAATGTTTGCTTAATTATTATTGCAAAAAAAGCGAACAGGCATTTGATAATTTATTCTCAGGAGCAATGGTCACATGCTGAGAAGGCTGTATAAGCTAAAATTTCATAGAGAAAATTGGCCCCAAACCATGGGTATTTTTCACACTAGGCGGTATTCTGTTGATTGTCTTATAAATGCACTTTTAAGTTAGCATTTGAAATGGAATTTTAGATGTTGTAAAGATAGAGTCTTTCTTTCTGTCACTGAGAATATTTGCTTTGTATCCCTATATTTCTATTTTGAAATGAGATTTAAATGAACAAGCTCACGTCAAGTTTTGAATATGTCACACTTGATTTTCCAGATCTGAATAGTATCCTGACAGTGGTCTGAAAGAAAAGCTTCAGATCTTCCAAAATTAAAATCTTTAAAATCGTACACAGAACCTTAGAGCTAAGCTAAATCAGTCCTTCTATTTTTGAACAGAGAATCTGTAATATCCTGTAGTGTATCCAAGTAATACTGATCAGTTTTTGTGTAATTTATTTGATCTTCTCATTGTCTTTTGTTTCTGGCTTAAATTTGGGAGGAGATTGAAAATGAGCATTTCTGACCTCAAGGGAATAGCTGGAGGGAAAGTGAATCCATGTGACTTTCTTGACTCCAAGCCACAGAAACAAACCCTAGCTAATAAGGACATACACATACACATGTGTGTGGGCTTACACACTTATTCACACATGTCAATTGGAATGAAAAAGATAATTCACAGAATCAGAAGAATGCTTTCCTTTCTAATAACATATGAATCATGGCAACTATAGATTTCTAGTTACCACTAATTAGTGAAAAATTAGTTAGTGGAGTTGATTACAACACATGGAGACACTACATGTGTCAGAGTAGAACTGTGCTCCACAGGACTTTCAGTGGCTGATTTGCTTTTGATATAAATTGCCAGTCCGTATTGTGAGTAGATTCAAACCAAGCCTCCAACCTTTTGGTTAGCAGATGAATGTGTTAACCATTTGCATCACCCAGGGACTCTGCTAACTATTAAGCTTCCTTTAAAGTATGTCACCACTGGAGTAAAGCTACTCAATCATTTCCTCTTCCTTCTGTGACTCATATAAACTTTTAAATACCTAGAGAAATAATCTCATTGGCTTCAATTGGGCCCAGTCTCACTTTCTGATCAGGACAAGGCAGTGAATTTTGAGTGATCCTATCAAGACAGCATACCATGGAGAAGAAGTTCCCAAAGTGAAGACCAAGCTGGTGGTATCAGAAGTAAAAGACAGCTGATGCTGAATAACCTAAAACCACTAAAAGGAGCATAATTACAATGTTGTTGTTATCGTTATGTGATGTTGAGTCAGACCCGACTCACAGTGATGCCTCCTTGGGTTTCCGAGGTGGTATCACTATGGAAGTAGATTGACCAAACTTCCTTCCGAGGAGTGGCTTGTGGGTTTGAACCACCAGCCTTCTGGTTAGCAGTCAGGTGCCTTAAGCACTACGCTAACAGAGGTCAATAGTAGTTTTCAATTTGGCGGTCCTATTAACAATGGGAAGTCAGTATATTATTTTCAGTTTTTCTAAGAATTCAGTGGAAACTGTATTTAACAACAGTAGTGATGCTTAAGAAAAATGAAAATCTGAGTATTGGGATGGGAATAATGCCTTTGTTAAAAGTTCAGTTCTGCCATCTCCACTTGTGCCACTTATCAGTGACTTTCAACAGTCATTCAGCCTTTTTAAGCCTCAGTTACCTCTTTTCCAAACAGATTTCCTAATACCTGCATTAGAGTTGCTGCAATAATTACATGAAATAATGCACATGAGTTAGCACAGTACCTGATGCAAAGTGAGTGCTTAAAAGCTGTTAACTTTCAATCATTATTAATTTCATTACTTGGTTATTTTCTTTTACATGGAATTATACCAGTTCTCCATGTAGACATTTTTTATTTCATTCCAATCAACAACCTTAGCAGTAATACATTTCACTGGTTATTGCAACTGTGGAAAATAATTAGACTTTAATTATAGTTCAAAATGTATATACATACACAAATAATTGGGAATAATGGATTCTTGTATGAATGTAGTAAATAATAATAAAAGCTACCTTAGATGGTGAAACTTTGGGGAAGTCTTTGTTTCAGGTAGATAATTAACTCGGATCTCCACCCTGAGGACTGAACTGGTGGGTTTTAACTGCCAGCCCTAAGTCAAATGCCTTAGGCATTGTGGCACCAGAGCTCTGAAACTGCTTAAAGAAGGAGAGGATAAAATACAGTAGTGGCTCAGGGTCACAATCAGAGGAAGCTGTCTGAGAATTCATAAATGTTTACCCTGAGGGATCTTAGACAACACTTCTTGCTTTGTTGACCAATTTCTGAGTTGAGTGAATGCAATCTACTCAAACAGGAAGTGTGGGAGAATAGCTCAGAAACACAGCAAAGCAGTGTTTATTATGTAACAAATATGCATTGAATAGCAACTATGCTCTCCGAAATGTGCTAGTCACTGGTAATAATAGAGAACAAAATAGATACAATTCTTATGTTTATATTAACTACTATTTTGTATCAGTGGTGCAAATGGCTAAGTGCTGGGTTATGAACCAAAAGATTAGTGGTTCAAATCTACCCAGAGGTGCCTCTAAAGAAAGACCTAGTAATATACTTTAGAAAAAACCACAGCCATTGAAAACCCTATGGAGTGCAGTTCTAATCTGAAACACATAGTCTAAATTGACTCAATGTCATTATTATCTTTTTAATATAATAGTTATAGTGGAGCTATATGGAGAAATGGTTATGAATGTAGGCTCAGGGGTTGATTGCTTGGGTTCAAATCTTGGTCTCATCACTTATGAACTATTTTAATCTCTAATGGCCTCATTTTCTTAATCTAAAAGGGGATAATAATAGCATCAATTACACTGAAGAGCCAGTAAAATGATGCAGGAGAGGAGAGTAAAAATGATCTTCTTACTATAGTGCTACAGCTGTGAAGAGGTCTGAAGAACTGAAAAACAGAACAAATGAGACAGAATTAGGAAATGCAAAAAATGTCTGGAGAGATAGGCAGGGATCTGACCATATAAAACTTTCTAGGCAATGTTAAGAAGCTCTGGTGGAGTAGTGCCTAAGGCATTTGACTGCTAGCCAGAAGTATTTTAAGCTAAGTGGAAATGACCTTCTCAGATATGCTTTTTAAATATATAACGCTGTCTGCGGTATAGAAAATAGACAAGAAGAAAGAAAGAGTGGTTAAAGAAAGACCAGATAGGAGTCTACTCCAGTAGTCAAAGGAAGATGTGATGATTGTATCAATATTGTGGAGAAGTGAAGAGATTATAGATAAGTGGACTAATTTTCAGGTATCTGATATGAGCTACCAATGGAGCCATTTTCTAGGATGTGATAGAATCTCTTGCTTTTCTCTTATAACCTTAGTAAACTTTTCTTTTGGTATTTGTTCCTAGATTTTTCTCCTGGAACCAATTCCTTTCCCATTCCACTCACCTCAAGAGGGGATCGTGTGACTGTTATAAGCCAATCAAAATATAACATTTTCTTAGACTTGGGGATTGTTAAAGGATGGATGCTGTTTTAGTTTGCTATAAAAGAAATACCACAACCAGATGGCTTTAAAGAACATAAATTTATTTTCTCACAATTCTGGAGTCAGAAGTCCAAATCAGGGTCTTGGCCAGGTTGATTCCTTCTGTGGGCTTCTCTCCTAGTTTCTGGTGACTGCCTGCAATCCTTGGCACGCCATTGCTTATGGGAAATCCTCACATAATTTCTGCCTTCCCCTGTATACATTCCTGTATCTATTATGTTCTTTTTAGAAGACAACACATAGAAGTAATTAGGCTTAGGATCCACCCTATTCTGATATGAATTCATTAACATAAAAAAGAAAAAAAGCTGTTTCCAGGTAGGGCCATACTTATAGTTACAATGGCTAGGACTTCAACACATATTTTGAGGGGCTACATTTCTTCCCAGGACATGTAAACCCAAAAAATTAAAACAACATCTTCTCCAAAGAAGGAAGATGAGGCAATCTACTTCTGTAAAGATTTACAACTTTGGAAACATGACAGGGGTCACTCTGAGCCAGAATAGACTTGATGGCTGTGGTTTTGTGGGTTTTCTTGGGATTTGTGATAGTTAAGAAATATTTTTATGCCTGCCACCACAGATTTGAACCTTAGAGGTTGCATATTCAAGAGTTACTTTAATATTTTGTTACCACTGAAAACAAGTCAATGGAAGTTACATGTTTATAGGGGAAATAACTCTACACATACGAACAACAAAACCATTATGTGATAAAGTGACTAATGTAGCAGAGCCAAGCCAGACACTTGCACATAAGCCTCATAGCTAATATAATTTTAATAGAGTCAATGCTCAGTAAATGATGCCTGACACTGCTCAGAGATTAAACACACAAAAGGTCTTCACTTAAGACCAAAACCCAACCAGCTAATGGAAGGCTTCCACTTCCATTATATTCTTGTCATTTTCTGGAGAGAGTCTTTATTAAGCCACTTAAATCTTTACCTTTAGCAAAACCATTGTGTTTGATTAAATACAGAAATGAAAGGAATTGAATAAGAATAAATTTAATTAATTGAGTTCTGAAGTCCAGTAATACTTGCAGAAGGTTTAGATCACTACCTAAATAAATGATCCATCAATAAAATATCCCTAACTACCATCTTCTAAAACTGACCTTTTACAAAAGGCTGGTCTCCATACTAGATATATCCTGCACATTTTCTCACTTAACATCTAGAATGACTTTTCCAGATAGGCATAATTAACCCTACTTTGAAGTCAAGAGACTGAGGTACAAAGTTAACTTGCTGAGCAGGGAATCAAATCTAAATCTATCTAAATTAAACTAACACACTCTTTCTATTGCAAGCCCTTGTCCTATTTATAAATATCTTTTGATTATATTCATACCATTGTGCTTTTGATACTGAAGTTGTTTTTTCCTCTTAAAATGTGAACTCAAACTGAATCATCTTCACATGTATACAGCTCAGTCTTTTTACTCTATTATATTTCATCTCCTCTCCCACAAACAAAAACAATGCTGTTGGAATAATGAATTGGTCCAACTTTTCTAGAAGAAACGTGGCTTCACATTAAAAAAGACTTAAAAGTTCTCATAATTTGAATCAGCAAGGTTAATTAGTTCTAGGAATATGTTCTAAATGTTTGAATGTGATTAGATTATTCTAAGAATATTTGTTTCCATGAAATTTGGAATAATAAAAAGTTAGAAAGCAACTAAATATTCAAAGGACCATTGAATGAATCAATTATTGCTTGATCATATAATGGAATACTTTGAAGCTGTTGAAGATCTTGAATCTTGATCTAGAAGAATATCTAACAACATGAAAAAATGTTCAATCTATAAAACAGATAAAGTAGGATACTAAGAAGTGTGTATAACATAAAAGTATAATTTTATTTTAATGCACACAAACAGATACAAAGAGTGAGGAAAATTTTTGGTTATTACTGAATAAAGCGATTCTGGGATTTTGTTTCCAAAATCAGTTGTGAATGCAAGGAATAGAAAGCTATTGTTTTTATTGTTGTGAACATATTAGAACTATCTTAAACATAAAAGATAATTTATGACAAGGATCCAGGAGTATCTAAATTAAGTTAATGGTAAAAATATAATTAAGCCTCATGAGGGATAGGAAGTGGGCACTGGAAAGTTGTTGGGAAGCAAAGTGGCAATCCTTGGTATCCCTCTCTTTTTCCTCAATACTTAAGCTGTTTCACTGTCTCTGCTTTTCTGAACATCTGCCATATTATTCTCTTTCTAGACTGGATTTCTTTGCTTCTATATTTACATGACAGAAGTTGGACACCTCAATACAGTTAAGTTCACATGTTTTCACTTCAAGCAATTAGGAAAGGCTTTCGAGTGTCTCTGAACTGAAATCTATGAGTATCTGTGGTAGTTAAAGCTATGTGTCTACTTGGCTGCTTTTGAGTGGCTGGACAGCTGGATGTAGTGATTCCCCATGATGAGATTGGCAATCAACTCCATGGTGGAATCTACTGGAGCAGCTGAGTAGCTGCCTTGGTGATGTGGTCTCCTTTCAGTATATAAGAAGCAGCTTTGAGAAAGGTTTCTGCAGCTTTTTGGCATGCCTGGACCCTGCTTGTAGCTGAGTCTTCATTCAGCAGCCTGTCATGTTCTGCTAATCTAGGGACTTTTTCTGGACTTAAACTAGTGGCCTGCCATGTTTGATAAACTTGGGACTGTGCCTTTTTACTTGTTGACCTTGGGATTGCCAGCCTCAGCAGTCAGCAGCTGCCTATGTTAAGAAAAGCCTCCAGCTCCAGTGGGCTGGGAGCAAGAGGTAGAACTGAAGCCCAAGGTTGAGGGGCTCTAACCCATTACCTAGAACTTGGCACTTTGAACTCAGACTTCTAGCCTCCTAAACTATAAAAGAATAAACTCCTATTTGTTGAAGTCACACACACACACACACACACACACACACACACATACCATGGTATATTCCTGTCAGAGTGGCAGTAGGTAACCAAAATAGTATCTCATTGGTCTGCCTACTTCAATAAATTGTGACAAAGGAGTACAAATCACAGACCAGAAACCTGAATGTCAGTGATAATTCCTAAGATTGAGAGTTGGGGGTCATTGTCCGGGAAATCACCCAAAAAATTGTCTGTGGGAGGAAAATGATCTTCTTATTTTTTGCACTGTTATGCTTTTCTGAATTGTTCATTGTGAACACATGCTTCCTTTATACTAATGAAAAAAAAAAAAAAGACCTACACAAGAAAGTAGACTTCTATCAGGTTAAGAAAGAGAGAAATATATATATATCTATAGATCTATATCTATATATGCCATGGGGCATTCACTCCCTCCTACCATTCTCATAAGAGGAAGTGACTTAGTTTGAGTCCTCTAGAGGAGTAAAACCAGCTATATATGTATATATGTATACACACACACACACACACACATTTGAGCTGAAAACTGTAAAGTGGAAACTTGTCAGAGAAGGAAAACTGAAATATTTTCTATAAAAAGGAAAGATAGAAAAGTGGTAAGATTATACCTTGTCAAAGGAGGAAAGCTTTCAAGACCCAGAGAAACAAGGCAGTATCATCAGATTTCAGCTCTTACAAGTTTCACTGTATATATGTGAGAGATCCATTCCTATCTACTCAATTCTGACTCGCAGTGATTCCAGAAGACAGAAGAAAACTGGCCCATAGAATTTCCAAACCTTAAATCATAACAGAAGAAGACTGCCATAGCTTTCTGCTGATGCCAAGCGCTTAACCATTGTGCCACCTGGGATCCCTATAGAGATATATCTATATAGATAGATATATGGATATAGATATAGATAGATGCATAGGTAATCACCAATTTACAATAGAGTTCCAAAGCAGTGACTCCATCCTAAGTCAGCTCTGACATAAGTCAAATACTTCAGTTTTATTTTTTAATTTTCATTATTATTGTCTTTTATTATCAGTGTCTTTATAAATTCTATCTTTATTTGTCTTTGAGGATTGGAAACATGATGTCCAAAAATGATAACATCAACAAATAATGCAACACAACATTGTATATAGCACATATTACTAACAATATGAAACACAAAAATAAAAAAGGATAGCTGTAAGTGTGGTTCGTTGTAACTTGAATACATCATAAATTGGGGAGAACACAATTGTTGTTGTTGTTGTTATGTGTCGTCGGGTTGGACCCAACTCATAGCAACCCCTCCTTGTGTTTCCTTGGGTTTAGTGAGATGGTATCACTACGGAAGTAGATTGTAGATTGCCCAACCTTCCTTCCGAGGAGTGGCTGGTGGGTTTGATCCACCAGCCTTCTGGTTAGAAGTCAAGTGCCTTAGGCACTATGGTACCAGAGCTCCTACACACTCATAAATAAATAAATAAATAAATAAATAGATACACACACACACACACACACATACATATATATAAATGAGATTTACTTCAAGGGGATTGGCTCATTTAACTGTGGGGTTGGTGGTGTTGTTATCAGGTGCCATTGAGTCAGCTCCAACTCACAGCAACAGAACAGAACACTGAAAACACTGCCTGGTCATCATCATTCCAGCTCATTGATGGTCTTCCCCTTTTTCTCTGACTTTTGCTGTACTATGCATGATATCCTTCTCCAGGGAACGGTACCTTCTGATAACATGACAAAAGTAGGTGAGACGAAGTCTTTTTATTCTTGCTTTAAAAGATCATTTGGGCTGCACTTCTTAATTGTGATGTTGACAGGTCCAAAATCCATAGGTCAGGTGGCAGGCCAGAGACTTTTGCAGGCTTGTGTCCCAAGATACATATGAAGCAATGATACAATTCCAGGGTCAAAAGAGAGAGAGTGAATTCAGCCTGAATAGGCATTTCTATTCTGGCAGACCATAACTCCAAGGAAAATCTCCTTTCATCTGATTGGTTGATCACATCAAATCACATCATGGAGGGTGATTACATTACAATAAATCACATCAGATTGTGTTACATTAGTACATTATATTACATTATAGAACAGCAACCACTTCACCATCTGGCCAAAGCACTGATAATCATAGCTTAGCCAAGTTGATACATAAAATTAATCATCACTGGTAGGGAATACAATGCAAATTATACTTCTCTCTACTCTCTGCAGTGAGTATTGAAGACTATAGTAGAATATCTAATGGCAAAAGAGTAGCTCAGATACAGAGTCAAAGGGTAACCAAAAGAGGGTTGGTAAGGAAAACAAGCTGTACAATATAGTGTAACATTCACTATATCCCTAAGGGAGGAGCGTGAGTGGTGGAGTAGGGGATATTCCACTCTTAGGAAGTTGCTCACACTCACTGATTTTTAATTTTTAAAATAAGTAGGCAATAACTAATCTATACCTCTGAATCGATATAGTTCCAAATATTTGGGGAGAGTAATTCATAAAAGTAATGTATTGTAAATAGCAGCTTTGTTGTTTACAACACCTAAAATATACACTCAAACAATTTTGGTCGATATGCTGCAAGGGGATTTTCAATATGTGGATGTTAGACATTTCTTACAGTGTAGGCCTCTCATTCAGTAAGAAACAGGTATGCAATGCATTGCTTTTCTAATAGGCTTTTAAAACCTCCCTTCATACTTCATTAATGTGGGTGGACATAACTTCAGAGGTCATAAAGCACAAAAGCTTTCTTAAATTTAGTTGATAAATAGGTCAATCACCTTAGTTCAGTAGAGCCAACAACATTCCAGAGAAGCACAAACTAAAACTCACACACAACTAATTGTATACGGGATGATCTCCAAAACATCATACACACATCAAAATATTGCCAACTAAAAAATATGATCAACTAAATGAAATTTCTCTTCTTTGTTCTGCCGCCATACTTCCACTAGGAAATAGTTTTTTGTTCCTTTGTTTTCATTTGGAAAGACAGAGAGTAAGAAAAATATAATTTTAGATATCCAGCAAGTTAAATAGTTGTTCAGAATTTGTTATTATTATGGGAACTGATTCTCAGTATGCACAACCATTATTCTATACTGTTCTTCTTACTCCTCAAGAAGCAATATTATTTTAGTTTTAGGTCAACCTGGCTTTTTTTTTTTTTTTTTAAAGATGGGCTATACACCGTAAATATACTTGAATCCTTCCCTGATAATCAAAAGTCTGTCAAGAGGTTTCCTGGCATTCAACTCTGATATTATACTGTTTGACATCATTCAATAATATGCTGCACACTGAACAAACAAGTGTTACTCTTTAGTCTCCAACATATGTCAAAATAAATGGCTATTTCAGTTCTGGTTTTCACTGAGTGACATTTCTATGTGGTGTCATGCTTTACTTATTGACCTTAGCTTCCTGGAATGATGAGCTTCAAGACCAAATATTAGCTCTATTGTTCCCTAGCCTATTTTTAACAAGTTGTCAAACCCAGACATCCATTCCAAACAATTTCATGAAACAGATTGTCATGCCTCATATACTAAATTGCTTTATTATCTTCATCCCATCAGTACTGAGACTAGACCCTGTCTTCAGGTTTTTGATTTCACCATTTGTTTATGTCTATGTAATTTTTTTTCACCAAAGCTACAAGTTTCCAAATTATTTACACATGCTGACAAGCTTGTGTCTTGGGATAACCTTAACTAATTGAAATAATCCTAAATAATTGAAATTATTTAAGATTTATCTCTGTAACTTGGATTTTAGGCATCATTGACTATGCTTACAGGGGGAAAGAGACAAAAACTGAATTAGACAAAACTATGCCAAGGACTCACATTCAATACCAAAGACTTGCAATGAATACTTCGTAACTTCTTTACCAATATACCCTGAATTTCTGTCTCTGTTTATTCCCTCTTCTAGTACATCAGGAGTTACTGTGTAGCACAAATGGTTAAGTGTTCAACCACAATGCAAGCCGAAAGTTTTGCTATTTGCACCCACCCAGAAGTGCCTTGGAAGACAAGTTTGGCAGTCTGCTTCTGAAAGGTCACCAGTTTGAAAGCCCTATGGAGCAGTTCTATTCTACAACATTGCCATGAGCTGAAATCAGGGCTTTCATTCTGCTTTGATACTCAGCTGAGAATTTGCATTTCCATCCATTCAGATAAACTGAATTAGAAGCTACATTTTAACAAGACCTGCAGGTAATTCGTATGTCTACATATATACATCTGTATATTCTTAAGTAGGAGCTCTGATAGCGTAGTGCCTAAGGCACTTGACTGCTAACCAGAAGGCTGGTGGTTCAAAGCCACTAGCCACTCCTGGGATGCAGATGCAAATTCTCAGGAGGGAGTCAAACCAGAATGCACCAGTTCAAAGCCTTAGCTGAAATTGACTTGATGGTACCTAATAGCAACAACAACGTTACAGATGCTCAGTGGCATTAATGGTTCTTTTTGTCCTTAACAGTTTATAGTGTCCCTTTGTAATGTGAACCCTTTTAGTTATTCATGTCAAGTCTTTTTGCCTTGCCCATATTTGTTGCACAAGTGGGCCATGATAGTAAGAAGAGGAAAGGTGCATATACCAATGTTGAGGGACATTTTAAAATTAAAAATAATGTTACAAAATCACATTATAAAAAAGTTAAAGTATTAAAAAAATAAGCACCAATAGCCAGTTCCACTCCATTACCTCTTACCCACTGACTGCATGCAATTACTTTTAAACATTTATGATTTTAAATCTCTAGATAGTTACTTCTAAATTCTAAAAAGTATATTTACACTGACATTTGTAGATTTATCAAATTTATCAATATTATCTCTGTAGTATCAACAGAGTTACTATTAGATCTATAGTTAGACTATAAAGATTTTGCTCATATTTTGTACCTCTCTTCTCTTCACCATTATGTAATCAACATTGTGGTGAACATCTCTGAGCTAATCTTTATAATAGATAGATAGGTAGGTAGGTAGATAGATGATAGATATATAGATATGACATTAAGTTGACTCCAACTTAGGGCAACCTTATGTACAAGAACAAAATATTACCTGGTTCTGCATCATTCTCATGATCACCAAAATGTTCAAGTCCTTCAGTACAACTATTGTGCCCGTTGATATCACCTGGAATATTCCAAACCCTCACTCTACTTCACCAAACACAATGTTCTCCTCCAATGATTGACCCCTCCTTGAATAATTATGGAGCATTCTTTCACCATACTTATTCAATCTGTATACTGAACAAATAATCTGAGAAGCTGGGCTATGCAAAGAAGAACGTGGCATCAGGATTGGAGGAGGACTCATTAACAACCTGCAATAAACAGATGACACAACTTTGCTTGCTGAAAGTGAGGATGACTTGAAGCACTTACTGATGCAAATTAAAGAGTGCACTTTGGAATACATCTCAACATAAAGAAAACAAAAATCCTCACAACTAGACCAATAAGCAGCATAAAAATAAATGGAGAAAAGATTGAAGTTGCTAAAGATTTCATATTACTTGGTTCCACCATCAACACCAATGGAAGCAGCAGTCAAGACATCAGACAATATATTGCACTGGGAAAATCTGCTGCAAAAAACCTCTTTAAAGTGCTGAAGAGCAAAAGATGTTTCCTTGAAGACTAAGGTGCACTTACCCTAAGCCATGGTATTTTCAATGATCTCACATGCATGTGAGAGCTGGAAAATGAATAAGGAAGACTGAAGAAGAGTTGATGTTTTGGAGTTGTGGTGTTGGCAAAGAATACGGAAAGTGCCATGGACTGCCAACACAAACAAATCTGTCCTGGAAGAAGTGCAGCCAGAATGCTCCTTGGAAACAAGAATGGCCAAACTTCATCTCAACTACTTTGGACATGTTGTCAGAGAGGATCATTCCCTGGAGAAAGATATCATGCTTGGTAAAGTGGAGGGTTAGTGAAGAAGAGGAAGGCCTTTAATGAGAAGGATTGACATAATGGCTGCAATGATGAGCTCAGATATAGCAAGAACTGTGAGGCTGGCACAGATCCTGGCAGTGTTTCCATCTGTTGTACATAGGGTCACTATGAGTCGGAGCTGACTCGACGGCACCTAACAACAGCAACAATGATATGCAAAAGCAAGAAAATCATACAATGTTCTGTTGTGATTCATAAGGTTTTATATGTACTAATTTTCAGAAGTAGCTTGCCAGGCCTTTCTTCCTAGTCTATTTTAGTATGGAAACTCTGCTGAAAGCTTTCCACAATGAGGATCCCTGCTGCTATTTGAAATACTGGCATAGCTTTCAGCATCACAACAACACTCACGCCACCAAATATGACAAACTAACAGATGGATTAGTGGGATCTTTACAAGGGCCCAATAAATTCTTGATTCCTTCACCTGATAGATATATATTGAACACCTACTATATGCCCAAATCCTTTATAGATGTGGAAGTACAGCAGTGTATAGCACACAGCAAGCCTTATCTCCATAGAGCTTACATTCTAATAGGAGGGAGGAAAGAATGGACAAATGTATAATATACTAGATGCTAACACCTATGAATAGAAGCATGAATGCAGTGTAGGAGCTGAGTGGGAGGAAGCGCTACTGAATAGAGAATGTCCTAAGAAAGTCATTCTGACAAGGTGATATTTAAGCAGATACCTGAAGATAATGAGAGAGTGAGCCAATGTCAATAGCAGAGGGAGCATGAGAGACAAAAGCAGAATCATAATTGATCTGTCCAAGTGCTGCTAGGAAGACCAGTGTCCATGGAGAGCAGTGGGCATGGAGAGCAGTAGTAGGAGAGAAGCACTAGGAGTACACAGCATGCACTATTGTCAGCCAATAGCAAAGAAATGGGGTATATTCCGGGTGAAATGGGTTTGCATCAGCATCGTGCAGCAGGTTAAACAGAGATGTAATGTCACCACCCACCGTGCCTATGGCCTGGTCTTCTTCCTTACAGTCTATACATCACATAAGCCCTCCAGTTTCTTCTAATAATGCATAACCATTCTTGAAAAGGTTATGAAAACTGCACTGGAATTAGGACAATGTAATGGTAAGAAAAAAGAGACAAGAATCTTATATAAATCTTTGCAAGATAGGGAAAAAAGAAAACAAAAACTTGAATTAAGGCAATTTTATAAGGTACAGAGAGAGAATGAGGGGCATATTTGAAAGAAATTTCCTGAAACAAATTGGTGTTTATTTAAAGGGTGGCTGTAAAGGAGAGATAGGATAGAGATTGATTTCAAAGTATCCATCTTGGAAAACAAGTAAGTGTGGTTGAGATATTTAGGAGAGGAGGATGTATTGCCAAGTATTTTTTTTTTTTTTTTAATGAGTGTATTATTGGACAATTTATGTTTTATGTACTTGTTGGGTATTTTTCTTCCCAATCACAATGTGAAATTTTGGGAGAGTTTTTAAAAATTCTTCTTCAAAGTTTAGTACATACTAATATTTGGCATAGTGCCTAAGGCATTTGACTGCTAACCAGAAAGCTCGTGGTTCAAACCCACCAGCCGCTCCACAGAAGGAAGACTGGGCAATCTACTTCCGTAAAGATTTACCACCTCAGAAACCCAAAGCGGGTTGCTATGAGTTGGAACTGACTCGATGACG
>NW_006921767.1:2685631-2693483 GCF_000298275.1 Orycteropus afer afer | reverse complement strand
TTTTTTTTTTTTTTTAATATTTGTTTGGATTGACACAGTGGCTGAAACAATGGGGCCAAACATAGCAGGGATTATGAGGACGGTGAAGAACTAGGCAATGTTTCTTTCTGTTGTATGTAAGTTCAGAGACAGGAAAAGCTCAAGTGTGCTCTTAGAAGATAGGACAGTGAATACCATTGAGGGTATGTGACTGAGAGTAGACCTAGTGTGACTGGGCAGCTGGTAATGTTCTAAGTTCTAGTTACATGGGAACGATCTTTTTGTGGGGAAATGAATTCAGTTGCATTCTTATAATGTGTGTGTTTTACCATACGTTATTGTTGTTGTTGTTGTTTGCCATCGAGTCGACCCCGACTCATAGCGACCCGTCCTTGGGTTTCCGAGGTAAGTTATAGTAAATAGTATACTTTAAAAAATAAAAATGTTTTGCCAAACTTGCAATCCCTCCTCTGATTCTGAATGACTTTTTTTCTAAAGTCCACTAGGAGACATTGCTATAATGAATTGGAAGAAAGCTCAACAATAAAATTTCAGCTGATATTAAATAAGCCTAGGTTCCCAGTATAATTATTTTTTCTTCCCTCTGTAAACTGTTCTATTCATGTATTTATTTCACTCTTTTTAGTATAATTTCAAGATTTTATTGTATTTTTTTAAAATAAGCTAAGTAAAACTTTGAAATATACTACTTTCAAAAGGAATAGTATATTAAGTTCTAAATATGGAGTTTTATTAAACCATTTTCTTTCATTTGTTGGGAAAGAGCAAGTGAATACATTAACTATATAAGTGATTCAGATACCTTTTCCTAGTACATTTTGTTCTTATTATTTATGTAATTCCTTTCCTTTCATCCCCCTTCTCTACTGAATCATCTAAAACATTTGCTGTCTCATGTTGATCATTACTGCTTTGGATGATAAACATAAACTGTGTTGTAATGCATATTTGGTAAGTTCTCAAACATTTTTCCTTATGTAATTTTTTGGTATATAAACCTGTCAATTCAATTCAATAGATTTATAGTCACAAAATTAAAAACTGTTAAAACAGAGAGTGTACCTGAGATGGCTAGTTTAATCCAACATTGGAAACCTCCTCCTTCTCCTTAATGATTGATTTGGAGCAGAATGTATGATCCCATTGCAGTGAGACAGCATGAGGCGGGATGCTGTTGGGGCTCCTGGAAATGTGCCCTTCTGCTAAGGAAGAGACGCTGGGTTTTCTGCTTCTGCTACAACCTCCTGGTGGAAGCAGCAACCATGTGGTCAGTCAACTAAAGTCAAAACTTACAGGCTTCATCTCTATATGACAATGATAAATAAATGTTTGACTATCCATGTTTTTGTAGTTAACTTACTCTATATTACAGAATGAGACTTACACAGTTAGAATGATAAGCCATTATTGAAAAACAGAAAGATGGAACAACCTATGTCTCTGATCACTGATGAAGTTATGTATCTGTGGAAATTATCTCACCTGGAACTGACATATCACTGGACTTCTACAAGTAGCTTCAGTGATAAATGAACTTATTTTAGAATCAAATTTGAATTGAAGGTTTGTTCTACTTATAGTTGAAGCCATCATAAGTGATTTAGAGGACCAACATTAATTCTCTTTTCATCTTCTCCAAATACTCAGTACAATGCCTGAAAATGCACAAGAGTCTAACAATTATTTGTCAAATATGCTATTTCAATGTCCAACTTTTTAAACATATATATATATACACACATATATGGGAGCTCTGGTAGCATAAAGACACTTGCCTGCTAACCAGACAGCTGGCGGTTCAAACCCACCAGCCACTCCTCGGAAGGAAAGGAAGGTTGGGCAATCCTACTTCCGTAGTGATACTGCATCGGAAACCCAAGGAGGACTCGAGTCGGGTTTGACTTGATGGCACATAACAACAACAACACACATATATATTTGAGCAGTGTTTCTCTACCTTTTTTGTTTTGTTTTGTTGTATTTTTTCACTATCATCCCCCATTCACAGGAGAAAAAATATATTACTTTTAAGTTTAAATTAATAAATTTAATTAATTTAAATTTAATTTCCCAGAAGATAAATGAAATATTAAAGAATTACTTTCTCAGACAAGGTTGAACTTTGGATATATTTTTTGCCTCTGAAGAATCTCCCTTTCCTTAAAGAATATATGTGCTAGAGGATATGCAATTATGGGTGAATTTTTACCAGCGTCCTGTGCCTGTATGTGCACAGGAGCTGAGGAGCTGGTAAGTTCTAGTGTTCTAGGTGCTGCTTACATGGGAGGCCTCATTTTGTGGGAAAATGAATTCAGCTGTCTTCTTATAATTTGTGTACTTCACCATGTTGTTTTAGTTTACCTCATTTTAATTGGTAAGTAACTTCTTGACATAACAATGACATGTGGTGGCTCATCTTTTTAACTATGTAAATTGCCATTCTGCAATAGAGAGCAAGTAGAATTGAAAAAACATAAATATTTACAAGGTTTTTTTTAATCATATAAATAAATATTAAGCCTAGACTGCAAGTTGTTTTTTAAAACCATATATATTTAATTGGTGTGTTTAAAAGAAGATGTTCATAGCAGTTTTTCCTTTAGTATAGTCATGGTTTCTGAAACTTGGTAAGAACATTTTCATAAGATGCATTTTACAATATGTCAACAACTAATGAAGAAGAAGTAATGATGACGGTGCACTGTAAAATATATTAGAACCCTAATTAGATTGTAACAGAAATGCTTACTGATGTCTTTTAACCACCTGCTTGGTAATTTCTAAGCCTGAGTGTTACTTCATTTAACAATACACGCTTAATTAGGAGACAGAGTTAAGATTAAATAATAAACCCAGGATATCTCAGCATGCTCTTTGCTCTTAAATTTCTACCTCATCCACAAAATTTAAGGAATGATAATTCCATTTACCAGGGAAGCAATAGAATAGATTTATCTGTTCCCTCAAGGCAGATTCTAATCGTTACTATGAATTTAATTTCATAGAATGGCAGAGAAGATTTAGGGATGAAGGTGTGGATGGGGATATTGGAAAGATGTTAGATGGAGTTGGACATGGAAAGCTGATTATTTCCAGACATGATTTCTCCAGAGGACTGATAGCTGTTTCAACCCATTTCTCTGTGCTCCACAAAAACAACATTTCTTTAGGGTTTCCATCTTGATGTTCTGCGATGGATACCTGTTGTTTTGTGTACTTACCACCCACTATCATGCACATTTTATTTTGCCCTGTGGTGGTGTAGTGCCTAAGGCATTTGACTGCTAACCAGAATGCTCTGGTTCAAACCCACCAGCCACTCCTCAGAAGGAAGATGGGACAATTTACTTCCCTAGTGATACCACCTCAGAAATCCAAGGGGATCGCTATGAGTCAGATCTGACTCGACGACAGTGAATTTTTTCCTGACACATGCATACAGTAGACACCTGCATTGTAATAAACATGACACGGTCCACTGGGTACCAATAATGAGTGGTCTTTTACTACTCAGTGCTCCATGGGTCGAGAACATGGTTGTCACTTGGGAGGTCATTAGAAGTGCACAATCCTGGCCTTGCCCCAGACCCATTGAACCAGAATTGATAGTAAGATCCTCAGATAATTCACATGCATGTAAATTTGTGACAGACTGCCCTAGAGCTCTCTGTTACTGAAGTCCTACACAAGCTAAGCTTTTGATTCCCTAAAACACCCTTATTCACTGGTATTGAGTTGATTCTGACTCAAGAGAACACCTATTGGACAGAGTAGAACTGCCTCATAAGGTTTCTAAGACTGTAAATCTTATAAGAGGATTGGTTGGTAAGTTCGAAGTGCCAGCCTTTTGATTAACAGCCAGATGCTTTAACCACTGTACTAGTAGAGTTCCTTAAAACATGGGCCATTATAATAAATACCACTTTATTCTTTAGATAAACTCACCGGATTTCTGTTACCTGCAATCAGAAGATTACAGATAGCCCCATTTTGCCTTTTCAAACACTTTTATTTCTTAAAAGAAAGTAAAATAAAATAACTTTGAATCTGATTTCTGAATAATTACATCTCCCCTTCAAATAGGATTAAAATAAATAAAGACTTACGAATTGAAGAATATTCACAGTAAAGGAACTAAAAGAGGCTTTTTGTGTGGATTAAAGGGTGATTTTTTCTTCTTTGAACACAGAGAAACTAACCATGTTCAAGGCTGAATCTCTTTATAGGCAAAGCATGTACCACTTAGAAAGGATGGGCTTTAAAAATCATGTTGTGCAGATCAATTATAAAGAAAGAAAGAAAAAAAGAAGAATGGAGGGAGAACCTATAGTTTAAGAAAGACTTAAAAGATATGTCAGATTTTAAAAGAGGTGCGATTAAACTTGGGATGCCATTTGGGAAATAAAACATTTAAAAATGATTACTACAAAAGAATAATGGATACATATGGGGAGATGAGTGAGGTTATGATTGAGAAGGAGCACATGAAAGAAATGTCTGGGGCAAGGTTGGTGCAAGGTTGTATTTCTGTGGTGGTGGTTGCCTTGAAATATTCCATTAAGGCATACATTTGACTGGGGTGAGGTTTCTTTCCTTTTTTTTTTTTTTTCTTTTTTTATGGTAACTGTACATTATTTAATTATAAAAATAAATAAACAACAACAACAGAATGTCTGATAGGAGAATTAAATCCTACCTAAGAGCTGAAATAAATTTTCTATACATTGAATTCTTTGAAATATATCTGGAGCACTTGTTTCACTGGGGTTATATTAATACAAAATTCCTTAAAAATAAAAATAAAGACCTAGATGGCTCTAAAATTTTCACACCAATTAGAATTTTTTTAACAACAACAACAAAAAAGGTGATTAAAACACCAAGAAAGAAAGAACATATATGTTGTTAGGGCTTATCATTCTAGATTCATCCTCCATTTACTCACTCATTTTTTAAGAGGTTCCATTTACTTGTTTTAGCATAGTACTAATCAGGCTATAGCCTAAACATGGAAGCCTTGGAGCCAAGATACCCAGATATTAATATGGCCTCAGAAATTGTATAAGATGACTAAATATTATTACAGGAGTTCTGGTAGCATAGTGCCTAAGGCACTTGACTGCTAACCAGAAGGCTAGCGGTTCAAATCCACCAGCCACTCCTTGGAAGGAAGGTTGGGCGATCTACTTCCGTAGTGATACCACCTCGGAAACCCAAGAAGGGGTCTCTATGAGTCGGGTCCAACTCGATGGCGCATAATAACAATAAAAACAAACAACAAATATTATTACATAACTGCCAAATTACATTATTACACAACCACCAAACCATAGCATCATGGCCCAGCCTAGATAACACATAACTTTAATCATCACAGCTGGTGTTACTCTCAACTCTGTGTTCATTACTGCTAGAAGTCATTAATGTACAAAATAATCAGATAGTAGATTTTTCCCTATTGTCATAAATGTGAAATGTTGGATAATGAGATAGTCAATAAGTAAGGAAGAGGGGTATATATGCATGTATGTGTATGTATATATCAAAGAAAGAACGTTTAAGGTACCCATTTCCCCCATACACAGAATAAAGAGGAAGAAGAGTAGCACCTAAAGTCCTGTTTTGTAGGCAGATATTTTGCCTTTCTTTTACCCAAACCCTAATTTTATGACATTACTGTGCATTTAAATTATGGTTCACATGATTCTTGATATTCTTATAAGAGAAGAGGTGGGGAACTTTTTATTCTACTTCGGAGATAAGGGTAAAAATGCGAATGTTGTTGTTGTTATTGTTATGTGCTGTCGAGTCAAACTCGACTCATAGTGACCCTTCCTTGGGTTTCCAAGGTGGTATCACTACAGAAGTAGGATTGCCCAACCTTCCTTCCTAGGAGTGGCTGGTGGGTTTGAACTGCCACCCTTCTGCTTAGCAATCAAGTGCCTTAGGCACTATGCTACCAGAGCTCCTAAAAATGCAAATAGCCATAGAAAAGTTTTCGTCTTGACTTCAATGAATACTACCTCTGATACTGATAGGAGCTTTCAATATCAATTCTACACTGAGAATGGATATTGGTGAATGACTGGCAATCACCTGTCTGAGAGGGACATGCTAGATATAGAGAAGAGTTAAAAAGAGAGTATGAACACTGGAGTTTTTCTATTACTAGTCTTGGCTACATTCTTCTTTTCTATAAAGATTATTATATTCTAAATACAATCTGGTAATCCTGCTCTGAAAGATGAGGAAGTTTGCCTAGCGTAGAAGAAGCAAGGCCACTCTTAAGATCATATATATCATTTGAATCTTCTGATGAAAACCCTAAATTATAAGTTTATGAGAAAGAAGAGATAAACAAGAAAAGTTATAAACTCAAGATGTAGCAATGAACCACAAATACACAAAAATTACACCCTGCTATATATACAGGAACAAACCAAATTCCACAGAGAAAAAAAAAAATCTATCTATCTATCTATCTATCTATCTATCTATCTATCTATCTATATGTAGTTCCTAGAAACAGAGGGAACAAAGCTTATAAAAAGTCTTTGTATGGAAGCATATACTTTAAGGAAGGGCAGAGATAACATTAAGATGACATGAATTCTCCCTATTTCAAAGGATGCAGTCGTTTAGGGGCAAGAGAACATCATAATATTGTTGTATACCTGGAGGCAGGAGATAACCTTTAACACTGGCACAAGGATCTGGATGATATAAAGTGAATCTATTACTAATGCAACCTACATATAAGGTTTGAAAACATCATCAATGCAACAAACTCATTGTATCATTGAAAGAAATATATAACAGTAGGTTTTCTCTTAAGCAACAGAATGGGCAAAGCATGATGAATCCTTCTATTAAGATATGTAGAGTGTTTTTCTTTTCAAATCTATTTTTTCCCTCTTCTGTCAATGAAACCCAAGCATTCTCCAATATAAAATACTCTCTTTTACAAGAAAGCTCAACAGTCAATGGCTGTTTGCAAATATAACCCCTTGCCAGCCTTCTTTTCCACCGGATTCTGATTCCAAATAAAATAATACCTCTTGTGACTTATCAGGCCCTTGGCCTAGAAATTGACTTCTATTCAGGATCTAGTATCAAGTCAAAATTTCATCTGACTGAGAGACAAAACAGAAGCATATTTATAATCTTAGTTTAAGTGCACTGCTTTGTAGGCTAATGTAAGCTAGTTACCATCAAGTCATTCCCAAATCATGGTGGCCCCATATGTATCAGAGTACAGCTGTGCTCCACAGGCCTTTCAGTGACTGATTTTTCAGAAGAAGATCTTTTCCTATGAGTGGACTTGACCTCCAAAATTGACCTTAACAGCGGAGTGTGTAAATCATTTGCATCACTCAGTGACTCTTACACTGGAATTCATATGAGGTAGCATCTCTATCTAGGAGCTCTGGTTGTGTAGTGCCTAAGGCATTTGACTGCTAGCCAGACAGTTGGCAGTTCAAATCCATCAACCACTCTGTGGAAAAAAGACTGGGCAATCTACCTCCGTAAAGATTTACCTCCTTGGAAACCCAAAGGGAGTCACCATGAGTCGGGATTGACACAATGGCAGTGAGTTTGGTTTTTTGATTTCGCATGTCTATGGTGCTGTCTCTTACTCTTAAATACTATGTTCTTCTTTTGCTTTTCAAAGTAAAGGTTTATTTAAACCACATATTTATGTTTTCCCTCTCAATGGTGTTATCTATGTTTTTGTAGTGGCTTCTGTTTTAACTTTTTTTTTTTTTTTTAATTATTGTGATATAAGTGAAAGTTTACAGAGCAAATTCAATTTCCATACAGCAGCTTATATATGCTTTGTCTCATGACATTG
>NW_006921767.1:2682708-2685234 GCF_000298275.1 Orycteropus afer afer | reverse complement strand
TGGTCCCCCCTTTTTTTTTCTCCTAATGATTTTGAGGTTTGTTCCACATTGCTCTACTCTATTCAGGATCTCTTAGATAGATTTACCTCCGAGTAGATGACAGTGGTAGCCGGGCACCATCCAGTTCCTCTGATCTTATAGTTGTACAGACTGAGAATTGCATGGTGTACCACTTGCTTGGAATAATTGCTTCCATGCAACTTTGGTTTTCTTCGTTCTTCTTTGCTTTGAATGAGGAGAGACCCATCTTTGCATCTAGATGGCCACTTACAAGCTTTTAAGCTCCAGGCACTGCTCACCAAAGTAGGATGTGGAATAATGTTTTTGTGTAGGATGCCATACCAATTGAGCTTGATGTCCCCTGAAACTAAAGTCGGGAGCCCACAGATCCACCTACTCATTCCCTCTGGATAGGTGGCTGTGGCCAAGAGGTGACTACAACCTCACATTTTGTATGTTGCCCTTCTCTTCACCAAAATCAATACTTCTCTCTACTTATCTAACAGTGTTCCCTCCCCTCCCTTCCCATCCCTGGTAACCAACAAAGAAATTTTCCTTCCGTATATAAACCTTTCCTTGACTTTTAACAGTAACAGACTAATACAATATTTGCTCTTCTGTGATTGACTTATTTCACTCAGCATAATATTCTCCAAGTGTTTGGCAGATTCTGCGTTATTCTTTAGGGTTGCATAGTATTCCATTGTGTATACATACCATAGTATGGTTATCCATTCTTGTGTTGATGGGCACCTAGGTTGTTTCCATCTTTTGACTATTGTAAATAATGCTGCGAAGAACATGGGTGTGCATATATCTGCTCCTGTCCTGGCTCTCACTTCTTTAGGATATATACCTAGTAATGGAATTAGTGGGTCAAATAGTATTTCTAATTCCAGCTTCTTAAGTAATCACCACACTGCTTTCCACAGTGGTTGTATCATTTTACAATCCCACCAGCAGTGTATGAGCGTCCTAATCTCTCTGCATCCTCGGCAGCATTTGTTATTTTCTGTCTTGTTGAACTTTGCTGCTAGTGCTGGGACAAGATGGTATCTAGTTGTTGTTTTGATCTGCATCTCTCTAATGGCTAATGATCATGAGCATTTTTTCATATGTTTGTTGGCTGCCTGAATATCCTCCTTGGTGAAGTGTCTGTTCATGTCTTCTGCCCATTTTTAATTGGATTATTTTTCTTTTTGCTGTTGAGGTATGGAGTTTTTTTTTTTTATAAATTCTAGAGATAAGGCCCCTGTCAGATATGACATTGCCAAATATTTTTTTCCCAATGTGTAGGTTCTCTTTCTACTCTGGAAAACTGTGTGGAAGCACATAAAAATTTAATTTGTAGAAGGTCCCAATCATGTGGTTTCTCTTCTTCTTTTTTTTTTTTAATTTTTTTATTGTGATTTGGGTGAAAATTTACAGAGCGAATTCACTTTCCATACAGCAGTTCACATACACTTTGTCTCATGCCATTGACCACAATTGACCACACTGCAACAGCTCCCCTCCCACTTCCTCCTGATAGTTACCTCTTCCCTGTGTCCACCTTCCATGCACTCCCATCCCCTGAGCTGCCTCCTTGTGCATACACAGCCCTTTTTTGCCAAGATTGTTCTCTCCAAGGAGTGTATCTACCTCAGGTAAATGTTCAACTCATATGCCTTTTTTTTGTTTGGCCAGTCACTAGGACTAATTGTTTCCATGAATTTTTTGTTTTCTTCATTCATCATAGCTCTGGACGAGGAGGGACCCATCGTTGCATTTAGATGACAGCTTGCTAGCTTTAAAGATCCCAGTCCCTACTCACGAAAGTAGGAGGTGAAACAATGTTTTGTATAGTATGTTATGCCAATTGAGGTTCATGTCCCCTGTGATTATGCTCCCGAGCCCACAGGTTCCACTATTCACTACCTCTGGGTAGCTGGCTGTGACCAAGCAGTGACTACAACCTTGCGCTTTGTCAGCTCTATTATAGGACCATTGTCTGTCAAACCTATACATGTACTTGGATACAATCCCCACTTCATAGACATACCTAATAGTTCAGCCTGTCCACCCATCTGTCCACCCATATACCCATGTTTTCCTTCACTGACAATGCAGTACTCTATGTGCAAAAGGGTTCATCTTTGTTGTCTGTACTTCCCATGTACCACTCTATGTCCTTCTCTTCCTCAATGCCACCATATTGATCACTCACATTTGGTACATTGCCCTTCTCTTCACCCAAATCAATACTTATATCTATCTATCTAAAAGTGTTCCCTTCTCTCCCCTGCCAAACCTGGTAACCAACACGGAAAATTTCCTTCCATGATAAACCTTTCCTTGACTTTTACAATAGCGTGCTAATACAATATTTGTCCTTTTGTGATTGACTTATTTCACTCAGCATAAGGTCCTCCAAGTTCATCCACATTATATGGTGCTTTGCAGATTGTACATTATTCTTTAGGATTGCATAATATTCCATTGTGTGTATGTACCATAGTTTGGTATCCATTCCTCAGTTGATGGACA
>NW_006921767.1:2678836-2681158 GCF_000298275.1 Orycteropus afer afer | reverse complement strand
CCCTGGTAAGATTTATTCCCGTGTATTTTATTTTTTTGGTAGCTATTGTAAATGGTATTGATTTCCTTATTTCTTCTTCAGCAATCTCCTTGCTGGTGTAGAGGAATCCAACTGATTTTTGGATGTTGATCTTATATCCTGCCATGATGTTAAATCTCTCAATTAGTTCCAGTAGATTTTTGACTGGGTCTTTGGATTTTCTGTGTATAGGATCATATCATCAACCAATAGGGATAATTTGACTTCTTCCTTACCAATTTGGATGCCTTTGATTTCCCTTTCTTGCCTTATTGCCCTGGCTAGGCCTTCCAATACAAAATTGAATACAAGTTGTGATAGAGAGCATCCTTGTCTGTTCCTGTTTGCAAGGGGACTGGTTTTAGTCTTTCACCATTGGGAATAATGTTGGCTGTTGTTTCATATATATACCCTTTATTATGTTGAGGAATGTTCCTTCTATTCCTATTTTGTTGGTAGTTTTGATCAGGAATGGATGTTGGATTTTATCAAATGCTTTTTTTTTGCATCAATTGATATGATCATGTGTTTCTTTTCCTTTATTTCATTTCTGTGATGGCCAACATTTATTGTTTTTCTAATGCTGAAACATCCTTACATACCTGATATGAACCTCATTTGGTCATAATGAATTATTTTTTGGATATTTTACTGGAGTCTATTGGCTAGGATTTTGTTGAAGGTTTTTGCATCTACATTCATGAAGAATATTGGTCTGTATTTTTCCTTTTGAGAGATGTCTTTACCTGGTTTTAGTATCAAGGATATGCTTGCTTCATTAAATGAGTTAGGGAGGATTCCATTCTTTTCTATGCTTTGGAAGAGTTTGAGTAGGATTGGTATGAGTTCTTTTTTGAATGTTTGGTAGAATATTCTCTGGTGAAACCATCTGGGCCAGTACTTTTTTTGTTGGTAATTTTTTTTTTTTTTTATGATCTGTTCAATTTCTTCTTTTGTTATGGACTCTTCAACTTTTCCACCTTAGTCTCTGTTAGTTTAGGTAAGTAGTGTGTTTCTAGAAATCTGTCCATTTCTTTCAGATTTTCAAATTTGTTGGAGTACAGTTCTTCATAGTATCCTGATATTATGCTTTTTATTTCAACTGATTCTGTTGTGATGTCACCCATTTCGTTTCTTATTCATGTTATTTGTATTCTCTACCACTTTTCCTTTGATAATTTGCCATTGGTTTGCCAAATTTATTAATCCTTTCAAAAAACCAACTTCTAGTTTTGTTAATTTTTTCTATTGTCTTTCTCCTTTCTGTGTCCTTGATTTCTGCTTGAATCTTTATTATTTCCTTTCTTCTGGTAACTGTAAGCTTTTCTTTCTGTTGTTTTTCTAATTATTGGAGATGTTGGTTTAACGTGTTAATTTTGGCTCTTTCTTTTTTTTTGATGTTGCATGTTGGTATAAACTGGCTTCTGATCACTGCTTTTACAGCATCCCAAAGATTTTTAGTATGTTGTGTTTTCATTCTGGTTTGATTAAAAGAGTTTTTGAATTTCATTTTTAATTTCTTTTCATACTCAGTATTTCTTAAGGAGGGTGTTGTTAAGTTTCCATGTGTTTGGTCTTTTTCCATTGATCTTCCTGTTGTTGATTTCTAATTTTATAGCATTGTGATCTGAGAAGATGCTTTGCTGTATTTCAGTGTTTCAAATTTATTAAGGCTTGCTTTATGGCCTAACATATGGTCTGTCCTGGAGAATATTCCATGTGCACTGGAAAATAATGTACATTGTGATATCGTTGGGTGAAGTGCTCTGTAGATGTCTATAAGGTCAAGTTGGTGGATTGTATTGTTTAGTTCTTCTGTGTCTTTGTTGAGTTTCTTTCCAGTTCTCTTTTTCATTCACAGTGGTGTATTAAAGTCTCCTATTATGGCTGTGGAGTCATCTATTTGTCTTTTCAATTCTGTTAAAATCCAATTTATTTATTTTGTGGCCTTTTTTATTTGGTCCATAGATATTTATCATGGTTAGACCCTTCAATCATTATATAATATCCTTCCTTGCCTTATATGGTGGTTTTTATCTTAAAGTCAATTTTATCAGAAATTAATATTTCCACTCCTGCTCTTTTTTTGATTGCCATTAGCTTGATATATCTTTTCACAATCTTTGATTTTTAGTCTATTTTTGTCTTTGTCTCTAAGGTGTGTTTGTTATAGACAGCATATTGATAAGTTATGTTTTCTTATCCAGTCTGCAACTCTCTGTCTTTTGAATGGTGCATTTAATCCACTGACATTCAATGTAATTATCGACAAGTATGAATTGGTTACTGTCATTTTGTTATGTG
>NW_006921767.1:2646216-2657987 GCF_000298275.1 Orycteropus afer afer | reverse complement strand
TGTCTGTGTTAATTGGTTTCCCTTTTCTTTGTTGAAGAGGGTCTGTGCAATCCTTCTGCCTAGTCCGCCATCTTGCCGGAACTCCCGAGCTCATCTTTCTTAACTCAACAATCGTTTTTGGAACATATACTACATATTCAGCATTACAATAGAAAAAGGTGCCTACCGCAACCAAAGGTAAGTGAAAGAGGCCAAAACTCAGAAAGAAAGACAAAAAAAAAAAAAAAATCTACTGCTAGATGCTGGAACATGACAGGTTTATAGTTAGTTTTTCCTTAAAAAATATTAGTGGTTGAGATTGGAAACATAACTAAATGTAGAAACCAACATGATCAATAAAGAGGTGAGCTTTTGGTAATACTGACAGAAAGGGCATCCTTCCTTATTCAAATGGTTAGATTTCTTAAAGGGCAAATAAAATGAGGTAAAAAAATAATAATTAAGAAGGAAGCTCATTAAGCAGTTTTATATTAGATTGCAACTTTCAGGACACATGACTGGACATTAAGCAGGAGAGAGAAGTTCTGACAAAGCAATTGTTACCTTAGTGACATTTACAATGACTTCCAGGTAGCTCACATTATCTATTTTATCTTTCTTCTTTATTAATAAGAACACCAATTTGTAACTGAACATCCCAGCCTCTGTTATAGCTTGTTGTGCCTATATGATTAAGTTCTAGTATAATCAAAAGCATCATGTGTTACTTATGAAAGTCTTTCTAAAAAGGAATAAGTGGCCCCTTTATTCTTTTCCTCTTTCTTGTTGCTTGTAATGCAGATATATTGAATGGAGCTTCAAAACATCATCTTGGACCTATTAAATTGAAGATGTACCCCATCCAGCAACAGTATAGGAAGATCCTAGGTCCCTGTAAACATTATAGAGTTATCTGGCCACACTTGGACCCCTAATACTGGACTTTTATTATGGGCTAGAAAAACTCTTCTGTTTTACTCTGTCACTTATTGTTGCTCTTATTATAAGCAGCTAAAATTCAATCCTACCACATATAAGCATTTATGGTTTTATTAAATAGCAGATCAAATGATCACAAATAATCCATGTGAGACAGATTTTTAATTTTTGAAATGGTGAATTGATAGTGGCTACATGAAGGTGAATGTACTAGATGCAACTCAAGTATGAGTCTTTATAATCTTGATTGCTACACAATTTTCCACCAAATGATCTTAAAAATTTGTTTGGACATGTTAGGAAAGAGTCCCTCTCTTTCTGCAACAAGCATTTTCTTCAATCAGTATTGGGGAATTCAGGAGTTACCAGCCTAGCCAGCTGAATTGCACCCTGGGATAACAAAGTGAGAAATGCAATAGCCAGAACATCATCCTAGCATGTGAGGACTAGAAAACACTAATTTGGGAGTCATAAATCTCAGCTCTTGTCCTTCTAGCTCATGATCCAGGGTCAATTATTGAACTGTGCCTCAGTTACCTCCTCTGAAAATAGTGTCGTTAACGAGAAAAAGGTTGTAAAGGATCCAACACAGTGACTAGTAGATCAAATGTGCTCAATAAAGGTTTCCTGCCCCTATTTAGAATTTAATGGAAGAGCTCTGATTGATCTTAACTCAAACACAAGTTTCCCTTTATATAGAGGAGTGAGGCAGAGATGATTCCCAGGGAATAATGCTACTACTAACTCTTTTGTGCAAATAGTAAAATGCACTATCCTTGAGGCAGATAATCACAAGGAGATGTCTTCCCTAGGCATATGTATTCAAAAGGTTCTTCATCCTCCAAGGCCATCACAGCCCACCCTTAGTGCCAAGGCTTAAAAAAACAAAACAAAACAAAACAAATTCATTGCTGACCAGTCCGATCGGGCTCATAAGAGACCCCGCCTTGGGTTTCCAAGACAGTGTCACTACGGAGGTGGATTGCCCAATCTTCCTTCCCAGGAGCAGTTAATGCCAAGACTTGGAGAGTGGATTTCAGGCCAGATTTCTCTCTTGCTCTTTGTCCAATCTGCAAAACCACAGGATAGTCCAGGTCCCAGAATTATAGTACTAACAGAACACATAGAAGGAAGAAGGAGCAATTCCCTACAGATAGTGAGTCTCTGGACAGGCAGCAGCTTCCAGATGTCCACCCCAAAAACCATAGGTTTAATGTAACTATGGCTACAGGCAGAAGTCTAATAGGGCCTTTAGAAGATTAAATAATAATGAAACCTATGCAAACATGTAGAATGAAGCATTGTCTGTTCTTTGGATAAAGGCATAGTGTAGATAAAGTACAGAGGTAGAAATCCATCTAACCATAATGCAATGGAGGTGAACATATTTATAACTTTATTTCCATAAAGGAATAAAGGCTTTGTAAATAAATACTTGAGACTTCTCACACCCATTTTGTAACTAGAACTGTGCATAATACCTCCAGATGAGATTATTTACCCTGAACTCTGTCAATATTTTTTATTCTGTGCACCATTTTAAGTTTGGCGCTCTAGCCTTAAACTTCCCATTTTTATTACTAAGCAAAAATTTTCTATCCACAAATCAAAGAGTAAATGAAATATAATTAGAGTAAACATTTTAAGAAGAGAAATGAAAAAAAAAATAAGAGTATTTCGAAACAAAATTTAGACTTTAAAAGGGGTCAGTACCAAACACTTTGAACGTTTGTTTGTTACAAGTGGCAATGTTTAAGTTGGGTGCTCTTACTAGATATAGAGATGATTAAGTCTTACTCAGTTGAAATGTGCTTTGAAACACTCTATGTGCCTTTTTTCTTTCTAAGACGAGTTTTACTCTAATCTTTACTTTCTAAGTATGTGTTCAAGTAAGTTTTTTTTTTTTTTTTTTTTTTTTTATGGACAATCTAATGTCTCTGATTTCAAAAAACAAACAAACAAACAAACAGATGTGTCCTTTCCAAGTACGTTAATGTGACTTCAAAAGTAACTTTCACTATAGCAGTACTATTGTACCTACAGGAGCTCTGGTAGCATAGTGCCTAAGGCACTTGACTGCTAACCAGAAGGCTGGCGGTTGAAACCCACCAGCCACTCCTCAGAAGGCAGGTTGGGCAATCATACTTCCGTAGTGATACTGCCTCGGAAACCCAAGGAGGGGTGGCTATGAGTCGGAGCCGACTCCACGGCATATAACAACAACAACAACAACATTGTACCTACATTTAAAAAACTTGACATGAATGCAATCACAGATCCTGATAATTAAATGAGTCTTTAAAACTTATGTTCCCCATTTTAAATATAACACTTTCATAATGAATTCAGTAGTATACTGATATTCACAGATTTGTATTTATGATTTTAAGCAGTTACTGTAAACTCAAAATCATTTTGAAGACAGTTACCTGGCAACCTGATTGGAAGATATCTGTATTTGTGCTCACTTCAAAGACAGGTGATCAAGCAGAGTGAAGAAATTATCAAACAATATCATTAATATCACATGCAAGTAAAATTTGGCTGAAAATAATTCAAAAATGGTTGCTGCAGTATATTAAAAGGGAACTGTCAGAAATTCAAGCCGGATTCAAAAGAGAATGTAGATGAGGGTCAGTGCTGCTGATGGCAGATGGAACTTGGTTGAAAGCACAGAGTATCAGGAAGATGTTTACCTGTGTTATATTTATTATGAAGAAAACATTAGACTGTGTGAATCATAACAAACTATGGATAATATTGCAAAGAATAGGAATTCCAGAATACTTAACCTGTACATAGGCCAAGTGGCAGGTTTTTGAAAAGTACAAGGTATTACTGAGTGCTTTAAACCAAGAAAGTTGTTTGTCAGGATTCTATCCTTTGACCATACTTATTTAAGCTGTATGCTAAGAAAATAATCTGAGAAACAAGATTATGTGTAGAAGAATGTGGCATCAGGAATGGAAGAAAACTCATTAATAACCTTCTATATGCAGATGACATAATTTCTTTTGCTGAAAGCCAAGTTGTTGTTGTTGTTAAGTGCTGTCGAGTCATTTCCGACTCATAGCGAACCCATGCACAGCAGAACAAAACACTGCGCAATCCTGCGCCAGCCCCACAATCCCTGCTATAGTTGAGCCCATCATCACAACCACCATGTCAATCCATCTCTTTGAAGGCCTCCCCCTCTTTCGTCAACCCTCCACCCTACCAAGCATGACATCCTTCTCCAAGGAATGGCCCCTTCTTACAACATGACCAAAATAGGTGAGACGAAGTCTGGCCATTCTTGCTTCCAAGGAGCATTCTGGCTGCACTTCCTCCAGGACAGATCTGTTAGTTCTTTTAGCAGTCCATGGTACTTTCAGCATTCTTTGCCAGCACCACAACTCAAAAGCATCAACTCTTCTTCGGTCTTCCTTATTCATTGTCCAGCTCTCACATGCATACCAGGCGATTGGAAATACCATGGCTTGTGTCAGGCGCACCTTAGTCCTCAATGAGATATCCTTGCTCCTCAGAACTTGAAACAGTTCCTTCACAGTTGACTTTCCCAATGCTACATGTCATCTAATGTCCTGACTGCTACTTCCGTTGGCATCGATTGTAGAACCAAGCAACGTGAATTCTTTGACAACCTCAATCTTCTCTCCATTTATTGTGATGCTGTTCATTGGTCCAGTTGTGAGGATTTTTGTTTTCTTTATATTGAGATGTAATCCATACTGCAGACTGTATTCTTCAACCTTCATCAGTAGGTGCCTTAAGTCATTCTCACTTTCAGCAAGCAAAGTTGTATCGTCTGCATATCTCAGGTTGTTAATGATTTTTCCTCCAATCCTGATACCACGTTTTTCTTCATATAGTCCAGCTTCTCGGATTATTTGCTCAGCATATAGATTGAATAAGTGTGGAGACAGAATACAACCCTGACGCACTCCCTTCTTGATTTTAAACCATGTAGTGTCCCCTTGTTCTGTTCAAATGACAGCCTCCTGGTCAAGGTACAGATTCCTCATGAGTACAATCAAGTGCTCGGGGACTCCCATTCTTCTCAATGTTGTCCATAATTTGTCATGATCCACACAATCAAATGCCTTTGCATAGTCAATAAAACACAAGTAAACATCTTTCTGGTATTCCCTGCCTTGAGCCAAGATCCATCTGACAACAGCTATGATATCCCTTGTTCCACGTCCTCTTCTGAATCCGGCTTGAACCTTTGGAAGTTCTCTGTCAATATACTGCTGCAAACATTTCTGAATTATCTTCAGTAAGATCTTACTTGTGTGCGATATTAATGATATTGTTCTATAATTTCCACATTCTGTGGGATCACCTTTCTTTGGAATGGGCACAAATATGGATCTCTTCCAGTCAGTTGGCCAGGTAGCTGTCTTCCAAATCTCTTGGCATAACTGAGTGAGTGCCTCCAATGGGGCATCTGTTTGTTGAAATATCTCAATCAGTATGCCATCAATTCCCGGAGTCTTGTTCTTCACCAGTTCTTTCATTGCAGCTTTGACTTCTTCCTTCATTACCATTGGTTCTAGATCATATGCCACTTCCTGAAATGGATGAAGATCGATCAGTTCTTTTTGGTACAGTGACTCTGTGTATTCCTGCCATCTTCTCTTGATGTTTCCTGCATCATTCAATATTTTGCCCATAGAATCTCTCAATATTGCAACATTGGTGCACATTCAACGTAATGTGTACATTTAGTTTCATTCCCCATTCGCCAAGAGGACTTGAAAAACTTATGATGAAGATCAAAGACTACAGACTTTAGTGTGGACTATAACTCCACATAAAGAAAACAAAAATCCTAAACTGGACCAATAAGCAAGATCATGACAAATGGAGAAAAGATTGATGTTATCAGGGATCTCATTTTACTTGGATCCACAATCAACACCCGTGGAAGCAGTAGTCAAGAAGTTAGACATCTTATTGCACTGGGAAAATATGCTGTAAAAGACCTCTTTAAAGTGTTCAACAACAAAGATGTCACTTTGAGGACTTAGGTGCAACTGACCCAAGCCTTGATCTTTTTAATCATCTCATGCATGTGAAAGCTGGACAATGAATAAGGAAGAACAAAGAAGAGTTGATGCAGTTGAATCATGGTGTTGGTGAAGATTTGAATATACCATGGACTGCCAGCATAATGAAAAAAACTGCTTGAAAGAAGAACAGCCAGCATGCTCCTTAGAAGCAAAGATGGTTAGATTTTGTCTCATGTAGTTTGGACATATTATCAAGGGGACCAGTTCTTGGAGAATGATGTGCTTGAGAAGGTCAGAGGAAAAAGAGACAGACCCACAATGAGATGAATCCACACAGTGACTGCAACAGTCAGCTCAAACATAGCTCCTAATGATTGTGAGGAGGCATTAAACTGGGTAATGTTTCATTCAACTCAATGGTACATAACAACAATACATGCCAGACCTATGCCAGTCATTAACTTCCAAACAAATGTTTTATATGATTACTTAATATGTGAGTTTCATGCTAATTCCAATCAATGGATCATCTTGACTAACCAAATTCAATATTTATGTAAAATTCACAAGCAAATATATGCGGGTTTGTGAAGCATTGCTCCTTCCAGTTGTAAGAAGATTTAACCAAATAATGGAAAATTTGGTTCTTGTTTTTATCAGGACTGAAACAAGAGGACTTAACTGTGTAATTATTGAAAACTGTATTTCATACACAATAAGTATAAGTAAAATAAAATTGAGATACTCCTGGCATGTTCCAGTGTATTTTCATTATGAAATACAAGATTATACATTATACTGAATGAGAAGCCCGTCCAGTCACTGAATTTCAAAAGACAAGTTGCTGAATGTCTTGTATACCTGTCAAGTATCTGTACTTTGAAGTATCACATTAAATAGTGCATATTTCAATTAACTAACATAATTTATTTTTTCCAAGTGGGATTGGTAAGTGTTTTAATGTAATAAGCAGCATCAACTTTAGGCCAGGTCTTATGAGAACAAATGACAACAGAATTACAATTAGGAAAGTACTTGCCATGAAGTTATGTATTGACTTAAAATCAACACACTCAGGGATCTTATGGTTACAAATGAGATTTTAGTGTTGAAATTGTCTCTTTGCAACAAATTTTCTCTCCATACTTTTTCTCAGTCCATGATCAAGTAGCTATAAAAAACACAAAAATTTCTTTAATAGCTTACTGAATTCATTCAACTGTAGACCCAGAAAGATTTTCTGACTTTAGAAATGTTAAAGTTTTGTAGTATCTGTACTGGACTGTATCTTTTGCCCATTCCAAAGAAGAGTAATCAACCATAATGCAGAAATTATTGAACAATATTATCAATAGCACACTCAAGTATAATTTAGCTAAAAGGAATTTTATTTATTTATTTTATTTTAAGAGTGTGTTTTACATTCAACGTAATGTGTACATTTAGTTTCATTCCCCATTCGCCATGTCCAACCCTAACCCAGTCTCCTCCCCTCCCTACCCTTATTCTCCCCCTGTGCCCCTCATATTTATGCACTCCTATTTGTCCTGCATTTCCTCAGTTTGAATGCTGGTCCTCTGGTGTTCCATGGTTTATTGCTCTAAGGGATGTATTACCATGGATTATGTGGGTGTGTCATCCTGGGTTGAGTGGTGTGCGAGTACATCTTGTTAACTATTGGGCTGAGAGCCTGCCCCTGGGGGTGAGTTTTATTCCAAGCTCAGAATGTATTCCAGGGCCATAGTATTGAGAGTCTCACAAGATTTCATCTGACCAATAATTCCGGTCTGGTCATTATTGAGTTTTTGGATTTTGTTCCATGGTTTCCCTCCCACACTATCCAGGATCTCCAGATTTGATCCTTTCCTGAGTGGTTGACATTGGTAGCCGGGCACCATCCGGTTCTTCTGGTCTCGAGGGCCATCATGTCCTAGGGCTGATTGCTTCTAAATACCCTTTTTTTTCGGGGGGGGGCGGTTCTTCTTCACTTCCGATGCTAGGAGACCATTAGCTGCATCTTAGATGGCTGCTTGAAAGCTTTTAAGACCCCAGTTGCTGTTCACCAATGTAGGATGTGGAGCAACGCTTTTATGTATTTTGTTGGCCAATTGAGTCTGATGTCCCCCAGTACTATGGTCCTGAAGCAGTAGATCTATTGGATCTCTTTCCCATAGTGTCTGGTTGTCTGTGAGGGATTACTCTGTGTTTTTCTTCTATTGTTTCTGTAAGGACTGCAGGTATTTTTTATCACTGGTGTCTGTGCAAGATTAGACTCAGCTGAATCTATCCTTGGTCTAGAGCATACTTCTGTTCACTGATCCCTGTCTGATCATCTCAGGTGTTTATGTGTTTATCTGTATAGCCTAGTGTTTGGTGTTAATGGCAATGTGCTATTGTGGACACATTGGTTGGTATTAGCATCTGTTGTCTATCTCTTATGTGGCCAATTCAGTGTCCTCCCATTTCCTAATGTTATCATATATCCTTCCTGTATATCCCTCCCCCTACCCATGTCAGCGTGTAGGCCCTAACTAGTTCGAACTTAATCCCTCCTCTTCCCTCCCCATCCCGGTAACCTACTAGGTGAGTTCCCTTTCCCAAGCAAACTCTTCTCTGTCTTTTTACAGTAATGGGCTCATACAGTACTTGTCCTTCTGCAGTTGACTTATTTCACTCAGCATAATGTCCTCCAGGTGCATCCACGTTATGAGATGATTCATGTATCCCTCATTGTTCTTTAATGTGGCATAGTATTCCATTGTGTGGATATACCGTAATTTGGTTATCCACTCATCCGTTGATGGGCATTTAGATTATTTCCATTTCTTTGCTATGGTGAATTGTGCTGCAATGAACATAGGTGTACATATGTCTGTCTGTGCGCTATCTCTCACCTCTTTAGGATATATTCCTAGTAATGGAATTGCTGGGTCAAATGGTACTTCTATTTTTAGTTTTTTAAGGACATGCCATTCCATTTGCCACAATGGTTGTACCATTTTACAATCCCACCAGCAGTGCACAAGATTCTCAGCCTCTCCACAACCTCACCATCATTTGTTACTTTCTGACTTGTTGAACTTCGCTGTTATTGCTGGGGTGAGATGATATCTCATTGTTGTTTTGATTTGCATCTCTCTAATGATTAACGGGGAGCTCTGGTAGCATAGTGGCTAAGACACTTGCCTGCTAACCAGACGGCTGGTGGTTCAAACCCACCAGCCACTCCTTGGAAGGAAGGTTGGGCAATCCTACTGCCGTAGTGATACTGCCTCGGGAACCAAAGGAGGGGTCGCTATGAGTCGGGTTTGACTCCACGGCACATAACAACAACAACAACAACGATTAACGATCATGAGCAATTTCTCATGTGTTTGTTGGCTGCCTGTATATCCTCTTTGGTGAAATGTCTGTTCAAGTCTTTTGCCCATTTGTGAATTGGTTTATTTGTCTTTTTGGTGTTGAGGTGTTGAAGTTTTCTGTAGATTTTGGAGAAAAGTCCTTTACCAGATAAGTCATAGGCAAACATTTTCTCCCAATCTGTAGGTTCTCTTTTTACCGTTTTGGCGAAATCTTTCAATGAGCACAAGAATTTAATTTTTAAAATGTCTGAGTCATCGAGCTTCTCTTCTATTCCCTGCACATTCTGGGTTATGCTTGACAGTCTATTTATGCCATAAATTAGGGCTCCCAGATTTTCCCCTATTTTATCTTTGATGAATTTTATAGTTTTGGGTTTTACATTTAAGTCTGTGATCTAGCTTGAGCTTGTTTTTGTGTATGGGGTGAGGTAGAAGCCTTGTTTAATTTTTCTGCAGGTAGATATCCAGTTTTGCCAACACCATTTGTTAAAGAGTCTGTCTCTTCCCATTTAATGGGTTTTGAGCCTTTGTCAAAGATGAGTTGTTCGTAGATGGATGAGTCTATATCTGGACTTTCTATTCTGTTCCATTGGTCTATGTGTCTATCATTGTACCAATACCATGCTGTTTTGACTACTGTGGCTTTATAGTAGTTCTTAAGATCTGGGAGTGTGAGATCTCCCACTTTGTCTTTCTTCTTGAGAAGTGCTCTGCTTATTCGAGGTCTCTTTCCTTTCCATATGAAATTGATGTTGTTGTTGTTATGTGCCATGGGGTCAGACCTGACTCATAGAGACCCCTCCTTGGGTTTCTGAGGCAGTATCACTATGGAAGTAGATTGCCCAACCTTCCGCCCGAGGAGTGGCTGGTTGGTTTGAGCCAAAAGCCTTCTGGTTAGCAGTCAAGTGCCTAAGGCACTACACTACCAGAGCTCCTCTCCATATGAAATTAGTAATTAGTTTTTGCATATCCTTAAAAAAATTTTGTTGAAATCTGGATCAGGATTGCATTAAATGTATAGATTGCTTTAGGTAGTATTGACATTTTCACAATGTTTAGCCTCCCTATCCATGAACAAGGTAGGTTCTTCCATTTATGTAGTACCCTTGTTGTCTCTTGTAACAGTGTTTATAGTTTTCTCTGTATAGGTCTTTTGTGTCTCTGGTAAGGTTTATTTCTAGATATTTTATCTTTTTAGTAGCTATAGTGAATGGTATGGTTTCCCTTATTTCTTTATCAGAGGACTCCTTGCTGGTGTAGAAATCCATCTGATTTTTGTGTGTTGATCTTGTATCCTATCACTTTGCTGAACCTCTCTATTAGTTCCAGTAGTTTTTTACTGAGTCCCTTGGGTTTTCTATGTACAGGATCATATCATCTGCAAATAGAGATAGTTTTAATTCCTCTTTGCCAATTTGTGTGCCTTTTATTTCTCTTTCTTGCCTTATTGCCCTGGCCAGGACTTCCAATATAATGTTAAATAGAAGTGTTGATAGAGGGCATCCCTGTTTGGTTCCCATTCATAAAGGGAATGCCTTGAGTCTTTCTCCATTAATAATGATGTTGGCTGTAGGCTTTGCATATATACCCTTTATCATGTTGAGGAATTTCCCTTCTATCCCTATTTTGCTGAGAGTTTTAAACAGGAATGGATGTTGGATTTTATCAAATGACTTTTCTACATCAATCAATATATGGTCCTTTTCCTTTGTTTTGGTTATGTGGTGGATTACATTGATTGATTTTCTGATATTGAACCACCCTTGTAAACATGGTATGAATCCCATTTGGTCCAGATGTATTAATTTTTTGATAAGTTGTTGGATTCTGTTGGCCAGGGTTTTGTTAAAGACTTTTGCGTCTATGTTTATGAGTGATATTGGACTGTAGTTTTCCTTTCTAGTGGTATCTTTCCCTGGTTTTGATATTAGTGTTATGCTTGCTTCATAAAATGAGTTTGGGGGTATTCCATCTTTTTCTACATTCTGGAATAGCTTAAGTAGCATAGGTTTCAACTCCTCTCTGAATATTTGATAGAATTCTCCAGTGAAGCCATCAGGGCCAGGGTTTTTCTTTGTGGGAAGTTTTTTTATGACCTGTTCAATTTCTTCCCTTGCTATGGGTCTGCTCAAGCTTTCCATCTCTGAGTGGGGTAGGTGAGGTAGGTCTTGTGATTCTAGAAACTTGTCCATCTCTTCTAGGTTCACAAATCTATTGGTGTACACTTTTTCATAATATTCTGTCGGTATCTTTTTTATTTCAGTTGGTTCTGTTGTGATGACATCATTTTTGTTTACAATTCTTGTGATCTGGATCTTCTCTTTCTTTTCTTTTGTTAGGTCTGCCAATTGTTTATTGATTTTATTAATCTTTTCAAAGAATCAGCTCTTTGTTTTGTTGATTTTCTCTATGGTTTTTTGTTTTCTGTTTCATTTATTTCTGCTCTGGTCTTTATTATTTCCTTGCTTCTAGATAC
>NW_006921767.1:2638151-2645583 GCF_000298275.1 Orycteropus afer afer | reverse complement strand
TTCAGTTAATATTTGCTTCATGTATTTTGGAGCACTTTCATTGGGTGCATAAATATTTATTATTATAACATCTTCTTTGTCAATTGACCCTTTCAGCATCATATAATGTCCCTCCTTGTCTCTTATGATGTTTTTCACCTTAATGTCTATTTTATCAGAAATTAATATTGCTACTCCTGCCCTTTTTTGGTTTCTATTGGCTTGCTGTATTCCTTTTCAACCCGTAACTATTAATTTGTTTTTATCTTTGTGTCTAAGGTGGGTCTCTTGTAGGCAGCATATCGATGGGTCTTCTTTTCTTATCCATTGTGCCACTCTCTTTCTCTTGATAGGTGCATTTAGTCCATTCACATTGAGTGTAATTAATGATAGGTGTGAATTGATTGCTGTCATTGTATTGTGTTTTTTTGTCATGTTGTTGGTATTTCTTTGGTCCTTGTACTTTTCTGTGCTGAGTTTGGTTTGTTGGCTAATGCTTTCTCCCTTTTCTTCTTTATACTTGGTTTTGTGCTGGTTAAACCAATATGTTTCCTCCCTTCTGGATTTGCTTCGAAGAATTGTTACTTTTCTCTGTGGTTACCTTGGAGTATATTCTTGTCTCTACATTTTTAGAACAATGCATACTGCGAAGACTTGTCCTGTTTTCCTCTCCATTTGAGGGTCTGTACCTAGAAGTTTTATTCTCTCTGATAGGTTAGTTGCTGTTGTTGTGTGCTGATTGAATTCCTTGGTTTTTAAGGTACAATGTTTTATGGTCTTATTTTGACTATTTATTTCTGATTTGATTTTAGTGTTGATGCCACATGTCCTGGTTTTCTTGATCTCTGTTGTGGGTTCTCTATTGGAAGGACTTCCTTAAGCATTTCTTGTAGGAATGGTCTGATTTTCACAAAATCCCTTAATTTCTGTTTGTCTGAGAATGCCTTGATTTCACCCTCATATTTGTTAGATAATTTGGCTGATAGAGGATTCTTGGTTGGAAGTGTTTTTCCTTCAGTGTTTTATATATGCAGTTCCATTACCTTCTTGCCTGCATGGTTTCTGCTGAGTAATCGGAGGTCAGCCTGTTTGATTATTCTAAGTAATATTTCTTTTTTCCTGGGGAGCTCTTAAAATTTTTTCTTTGTCTTTGGTTTTGGAAAGTTTGATTATAATATACCTTGGTATATTTCTCTTGGGATCTATCTTGTGTGGGGTTCTATGAGCTTCTTGGATAAGTTTCTTTTCTTCCTTCATGATATGGAGCAAGTTTTCTATTAGCAAGTCTTCCACAATTTTCTTGGTTGTCTTTTTAGCCTCTTCTTGTTTTGGAATTCCAATGATTCTTATATTGTTTCATCTCATGTCATTGCATATAATTCTTACATTTGCTTCTTTTCTCTTAAATCTTTGTTCTGATTTTTCTTCATACAGGCTAATGTCAGGGATTTGCCTTCTACTTGGGATATGCGTTCTTCAGCCAGTTCTAACCTACTCTTTTGTGCTTCTACTGTGTTGTGCAATTCTGTCATTTTGGTACTAATGTTCTGCATTACAGTACTAATCTTCTGCATTTCTAACTGCTGTTTTTGTTTGAGTCCCAATTGTGCCTTAATCTTAGTATTCTGTTCCTCAATGATTTTCCTGAGTTCCTTCAGGGAACTGTTGGTGTTCTCCTTGTTTCTGTTTGGGTTTTCCTTAGGCTATTGTATAGCTCTATAAACATATCTTCTAAAATCCTTCTCAAATATTGCCTCTTCTTCCTCCATGTATAATGAGACCTTTGTTTGTGGTTTTGCTTCTAAGGCCTTGTCCTGTTTTTTTGTTTGTTTGTTTGTTTGTTTGTTTTTGTTTGATTTGAGGTTGCCTTTTGTTTTCTAGACATTTTGAGGTTATCTTTAACTGTTGGTTATGTGTTGATTTGTTTTGTCTTGGTTTTATGGTATAATATTTTGAAAAGGTGAAGTTGATGTATTTTATTTTATTATTGATTCAGGTATGCTGGGTCGCTCTGCAGTTTTCTTTCTGATGGTGGAATCACTGTGTGGAATGTGGATATGGGTTTCTGTCATAAAGAGGGTTTAGAGTTCGAACCAGAAGTTTTCATGTTGGCTGAATATGGTTTCATCTATTGCATGAGTGAAGTTATTGGTGGGGAAGGTGGGAACGGAAGAAGGAAAGCTTGCTGTTGCTAGGTTCAGTTTCTAGGGCTTTGAGTGGGCTGCTACTGATGATGTCATACTGTTTTTACAAGCCCACAGCTCAATTTCAGGAAATATTCCAGTTGTTAGGGTGTTGCCACTTTCCGCCAGGCTCAGACACACACACCAACCCCACTCCCAAGGCCCCTTGGCTCCAAAAAGCCAACCCAAGGCAACTTCCCGGGTCTGTAATTGGCTGTGGATGTTTCTCTCTCAGTCTCGCCTGTCTGCAGTGCTGGCCCAACCCACCCAGACTCAGGATCTTGTTAGTCCACCCCTCTGCGGCACCAAAGATACGCTCAGTTTCAGCTGTGCTGGAGTCGGGAGAGTGCCTGCTAGTAATCTGTGGTCCCGATATTAGTGATAAAGTCAAGTGCAGACCTCTCAGTGCCACTAAGCTGACCCAAGCCTATTCAGTGACCTGCTAAGAGGGGGTTGAGCTCACCCTCCTGGAGCACCAATGGGCTCTCTGATTAGGTTTCAGTGGTGCTGGGTGTGCCCATTTGCACCTAGCTGACCCAAGTTACTGATAAAATCAGGTGCTGAAGGTAGATAGATCCTTGGGGTGATAGCTAGTATGTTGGTGTGGTGCTGGTATGCTGATATGGAGTATCTTCTGCCTTGACCCAGGGAGGTCTTGGATGGCCATTCTCACCTGCTGATTGCTCCCCCCAGGGAAGTCTCTAATGGCCTTTCTCAGCTGCCTGTTCATTTTCTGCAGGGTATATCTTCTTTAATTTCTTTCCCTGTACCTTTCCTCTAATTCTACTCCTTTGAGTTTGGTGCACTCTGACTGAGTGAGCTATTCAGAGCACCAAAATTCCTAATTTAAACTGCTGTACCTAGTTTTTCAAGCACTAAGATGCTAGAGGGAAATAGCATGGTAATTACTGACGAGAATCCATTTTGAATGCTACAAAGAATTTTAAAAAGAGATGCAGCAGTACATAGACAGGGAACTTCCAGAAAATTCAAGCTGGATTCAGAAGACGATGCATAAAGAAAGATATCATAGCTGATGTCAGATGGATTTTTGCTTAAACCAAAGAATACTAGAAAGATGTATACCTGTGTTTTATTCACTATGCAAAGGCATTTGAGTGTGCAGGTCATAACAAATTATAGGGAACATTGCAAAGAATGGGAATTCCAAAACATTTAATTGTATCATGTGGAACCTGTATATATACCAAGAAGCAGTCATTCAAACAGAACAAGGGGATACTACATAGTTTAAAGTCAGGAAACATGTGTGTCAGTGTTCTTCCTTTCACCATACTTATTCAATCTGTGCACTGGGGGAAAAAAAAAAACCGAGAAGCTGGACTACCTAAAGAAGAATGTAGCATCAAAATCAGAGTAAGACTCATTAACTTGTGATATGCAGATGTTACACTAGAGGCACTCACTCGGCTATGCCAAGTGATTTGGAAAACAGCTACCTGGTCAACTGACTGGAAGAAATCCCATATTTGTACCCGTTCCAAAGAAAGGTGATCTCACAGAATGTAAAAATTATCAAACAATATTATTAATATCACATGCAAGTAAAATCTTACTGAAGATAATTCAAAAAGAGTTGCCCCAATATATTGACAGAGAACTTCCAGAAATTCAAGTAGGATTCAAAAGAGGACATGAAATGAGGGATATCGTTGCTAATGTCAGATGGCTCTTGGCTGAAAGCAAAGAATACCAGAAAGATATTTACGCCATCAGAGCTCTCAGGAGGTTTTCAGCAGAGCATTATTCAGTTTCCATGTATTTGATTTTTTTTTTTTTTTTACCGTTGTTCTTCTTGCTATTAGGAGCTCTGGTAGCATAGTGGCGAAGGCATTTGACTGCTAACCAGAAGGCTGACGGTTCAAACCCATCAGCCACTCCTTGGAACGATGGTTGGGCAATCTACTTCTGCAGTGATACTGTCTCAGAAACCCAAGGAGGGGTCACTATGGGTCAGATCCGACTCAATGGCAGTGAGAAGTCTCTAGAATGAGCTTTTAAAGCAGAGACTCTTTAAAATTTAGCTAGACAGTATTCTTGTAGGTGGTATAAAGAACTTATAAGGCATTTCAAAATGTTTGCATTGGGACATAAGGATCATGATTAAGACAAATGGAAAGAAAGACTCTCAAAATGGGCCTGAAATCATTGTGTGTCAGTAAAAATAAATAATACCCTTTAGGCAAATTTCTGGTGTTTTATGTAGAAAAAAAATTCCAATCATTATCAGCATGTCCACATATGGTCAGGCACAAATCTGAGTAAAAATGTTATTTTCTATCTTTCCAAACTTCCTCCAAGAACATTTTAACCTAGACTATATTTCTATGAAATTTTTATTTATAGTTAAGACTGTTCAGAACCAGATATAGGAGCCGTTAATATCCAGGTTTTCAGTAAATTACATTCTTCATCTCCTGGAGAGAAGAGAAAATTTATGTAAACCCTGCTCATTGCATTACATAATTCCATATGAAATTTCCAGTATAATTCTCATTTTATTACTTAGAACTTGTTAAGGAAGAGATGTGCATAAAACAATACACACACAGTGAGTGGTGTGGTTTTCAGTTTAAAAGAGGAAGACACCAACTTATATCCTTTCATGCCATGAGTTTGACATCTCTGTTGCCTCACAAGTAGAAGTTAGGTTGTTAATTACATCCACTTACTTACAAAGATAATGTATCTGAATTTAAAAATTATTTTTGGAAATATAATTCCAGTGCTTTAATATTAGATTATATATTCTTTGTTATAGTTTATTTTAGCTTTAAAGAAGATAGAGTTTTGCACATTCTCATAGAAATAGGATATCATGAGAAATAGTCCACAAGATTTATTAAACTGCATAGATAATATCTTTCCGAAATAATTTACAGGGAAAAGAACTGAGTATCTTAGGGAACTGATAATTTTTAAAGACAAGTATTTCACTGTAAGTAGATGATGTAGCTCCATTTGTAGTATTTCTCTGTAGTTGCATTTAATCTGAGAAAATTATTCTATCTTTTCAAATCAAGCTACATATTTATCAAAATATCAAAGATCATACACTAAAATTTTGCTGAAGATGGCCTTTTAGGTTTTGTTATTTAAATTAAATATTTTACTTCATTGAGTCTAAACAATGCCATGTATGTTATGAAATCCTACAAAGATAAGACTGATTCTGAAATTTGTCTTCTCAATGGTTAAGAGCTCAAATTGAGGGATGACACCTTTTGGGTTCAAGTCTCTGAAATGCTGCTTACCAAGTGGATGATGTTGGGCATTTCACTTTAGCATAAATTGACTTTTGGCTTCTCTGATGTTAGATACATTTTACATATATTTGTAATCTAAATTTATATTTGTGTATTTACAATATAAAAGTGTATATTTGTCAAATATATATATAAACATTGTGTGTGTGTGTATATGGATAGGTAGATGATGGAGGAGAGACACAGTGCTTGTCTCTTGAACTGGCTGAAAATTAAGTGGGAATGTACTGTAAAGAATTTACCATAATGGTAGTTTATAATCAGTTTTCAATAAATTATAGGTCTTATGATGATGAGGCAGATTGATTTCTTCTTATCAGGGTTTAAATTAGAAGGAAAAATATCCTCCTTGTTTGAGACACCTCTTTTATTTATGCATGGCCAGCTTAGGAATACATATTAAACTGTTCTTTTCCAAACATGAGTTCTCAATGAAGCTGTATTCTCCTTCAGCTGTGAAAGAGAATATTTCTCAAACTAGTGAAGGGAAAAGCAATGTCTGTAAATATAAAAAATATGATTTTCTTAGCATAAAATGGATTCTTTTTGGTGCTAAGTTGATATTCTGGGAATCATGCTTATAGTTTCAAAATGCCATGGGATTGCCTTTTTCATAGATATGTCCCACTGGTTCTGACAATGACATCTTCAGAAGAAACTGAATACACATTGTTAAGGAGCTTATTGCTGGAGCTCTGTCTAAGGCATTTGACTGCTAACCAGAAAGCTGGCAGTTCAAACACAGCAGCCACTCCTGGGAAGGAAGGTTGGGCAATCTATTTCTGTAGTTGATACCACCTCAGAAACCCAAGGAGGATTGCTATGAGTCGGATTCGACTCCAGGGCAGTGCGCTTTGTATTGTTGCTAGAATCAGGTCTTCTTGTCATAGCATTATTCCTATAGCAATCATTAACTTAAGTGCTAAGAAAGTAGAGTAAATATACAAAATATATAAAGATGTCTCCTGAGTAAGACTGAGCTGCTGTTTATTTTGACTATCAATCTGTTTGAGTCTAGCCTTTTTATCTAGCCGCTGGTCAGATAGTTGTCTGGGACAGAGCCAAATGGAAATCCATTATGGTAATTTCTTTGGATTTTAAGATACAGACCAAGACAACCTTAAGATTATTTCGAAATAACTAAGTGGATATTCATGGATTGGAATCAGAACGTTATGAAGAAAAAAAAAAAAAAAAGTAGTTCCAGATACAGGCTACCATAGGGATGAACTTTGAGAACATTATGCTGAGTGAAATAAATCAGACACAAAGGGACAAATATTGTACAATCCCACTTACATGAAATATCTAGACCAGAAAAATTCATAGAGACAAAAGGGGATTAATGGTTACTCAAGTCTAAGGAAAAAGGGAAATGAGAAGTAAAAGATTAATGGGCATGGTGTTTCTGTTTTGGATGATAAAAAAAAAGTTTTAGAAATTAAAAAAAAAAAAAAAAAGAGTCTTTCTTTGGGAATTAATGGTCCTTCCCTTGAATCTTTAACTCCAAAACCCAATCTAGTAACCACTATGTATATTGCCTCTAAAGATATAGATAACCAACCTGATTAAAAGCATAGTATGTTTTCCTGAACTCAAGACTTACAAAGATCTGCATACATGTGACATTGTCTTGAATAAGTCATAGACACATAAAACTGAAAATAAACTCTTGACCTTCTGTGCCCTAAATTTTGAGAAAATGTCACCATCATCCATATCCTTGGTAATTATTTCTACCTTAATGTTCTATATTCACTTCACTGACAAATTATTTTGATTATTTTACTTTCTGAATGTATCTCAAATCTGTCCCCAATGTTTCTTTTTCGCCATCACCATTTGGTCCAAGCCACCATGATATCTAGCCTGAAACACTGGAATAGTTTGCTGTTTGCTTACTAAGCTCTCTCCAATCCAGTCTCCACACTGCAGCCAAAAAGGAAAAAAGAGAGAGAGAGAGATTTTTTTATTTAAATTTTA
>NW_006921767.1:2586481-2632409 GCF_000298275.1 Orycteropus afer afer | reverse complement strand
ATTAATCTTCTGGATTTCTATCTGTAGATTTAGAATCATTTCTAATTTTTCATTTATTTTGTCATTTTGTTCTTGTATTTTCTTCCAAAATTCTTCTAAGTTTTTTCTGTTTTTTTTTTGTCTGTCTCTCAATCCTTTAAAAATACCTAAATATAATTATTTTTAATTCCTTATCAGACAATTCCAATACTGTTTCTTCCTTAGGGATGTGTTCTGGGTCTGTATCCTGTTCCCTTGTTTCTACCACTTTATCTTGCTTCTTTGTGTGGACTGTTATGGTCTGTCGTCTCTGAGGCATTGTGGTATTGTATTAAGATCTCTGTTAATTGTTTGTGAAGAGCAGCCAAGGGTGATTCAAGGTATTCTTGGTGGTTTTTTTTTATCATTGGTCCCTTGTTGGAGAAGTAGGTGCCAGCTCTTGCTCAGTAAGTGAAGTTGCAGGAGGTGTGGGTGTACTTTTATCTTATGGGGACTGTTGGTGTCTCCCACTCAGTTAGGCAAAAATTACAATTGAATAACCCTCAAAAAAACTAAAAGCACATGGAGTAAAAATACACTCTGAAATCACACTGAACAGTAACCCAAAAAAAGAAAATGTGGAGAAAAGAAGAAGAAAACAGGTAAACCTGCAATATCTGGGGACAGGTAGAGAAGGAGAACAATGAAGAAAGAAAACTAACAAATAGGAAAAAAAATCAAAAACAAAACAACAACAATAAAAAAACAAGGAACGGGGTTAACCACTAGAGGAAAAAAAAAGAAAAGAAAACAGAAAAAAAAAAAAAAGAAGAAGGTGTAAACTAGGACCTTTCCAGTCGTGTAGTGCAGGTCCAGAGAGTTCTTGGGGTTACTGGAAAGCAGAACCTCTTCTTAGTCCCTGGAATCTGTAGAGCGCTATCTCTTTAGGTTATCTCTTCCTGCTTGTTATGTGTTGATTTGTTTTGTCTTGGTTTTATGGTTTAATATTTTGAAAAGTTGAAGCTGGTGTGTTTTATTTTATTATTGATTCAGGTGTGTTGGGTCCCTCTGCTGTTTTCTTTGTGATGGTGGAATCATAGTGTGTAGTGTGGATGTGTTTCTGTTTTTTGTATAGGGGGTTTAGAGTTTGAAGCGAGAGGTTTTATGGTAATTGGCTGAATATGGTTTCTTCTATTGAATGAGTGAAGTTATTGGCGGTGAAGGTGGGAGCAGAAGAAGGAAAGCTTGGTGTTGCTAGGGTCAGTTTCTAGGGCTTTGAGCAGGCTATTATTGATGACATATTAATTTGCAAGGCTGCGGCTCAACATCGGGAAAGATTCTATTGTTAGAGCGTTGCAAATTTCCGCTAATTTCAGGCATACTCAAAGATCCCGCCTCTGCGGCCCCACAGCGCCAAAGAATGGCTCCAAGGCAAAATTCAGGGGACCACACTCAGCTGTGGTTTCTTCGCTCTCAGTGTCCCATCTGCCTGCAGTGCTGACCCAATCCTGCCAGACCACTAATGGCCGGCTCTGGAGTTTGTCTGTAATACCGCCCACCTGTGGCACTAAAGATGCATGCAATTTCAGCTATTTTGGAGTTGGGGGAGTACCTGCTAGTGACCTGCGGTCATGATATCCATGGGAAAGAAAAGCACGGTGTCTCCCAGTCTGACCCAAGCCCGGTCTGTGATCCCCTGGGAGGGGAGAGAGCTAGCCTTTGTGGCACAACAGTGAGTTCTCCACCTTAATCTCAGCAGTGGTCCCCATGCCCGCCTGCACCCATACGACCCAAATTACTGACAAAATCAGCTGCTGGAGGCAGGTCTCTGCTGCTGCCCACTGGAACATTGTAGTGGTCACTGGTATGCTGCTATAAGGTGTCTTCCTTCTTGGCTGGGGATCTCAGGTGGCCGCCCTCGCCCAGCAGACAGTGACTGCGCCAGGAAAGTTTCCAATGGCCTCTCTTGGGTGCCCATCAGTCCTCCGCCAGGAGCTCTTTCCTAAATAATCTCCCTGTGCCTTTCCTCTAATTCTATTCTTCTGTGTTTGGTGTACTCTGATTCAGTGAGCTGTTCAGAGCACCAAAGTTCCTAATTCAAACTGTTGTACCTAGTTTTCATAGTCCTTAGATGCCTGAGGGAAAAAGCGTGCTGCTCACTCATGAGACTCCATTTTGAATCCCAGATAAATTTTATTTAATTTTTTTAACTTTTTATGATAATTTGGGTGAAAGTTTACAGAGAAAATTGGTTTTCCATTCAAAAGTTCATACACATCTTTTGTGACATTGCTGGCAATCCCCACAATGTAACAGCACTCTTCATACTTTCCACCTGTGGTTAGCATTTCCTTTTGTCCTTCTTTCCTGTTCATTTCTGCCTTCTGAGCTTTATCCCTGGGCAAATGCTGCTCTTTTGATCTCTTATGGTTGATTGTTCTAAGGAGTGCATAAGTCCCTGCTGTTATTGTTCACTTCATAGGTCTGTCTATTATTTGGCTGAAAGTTGAGCCCAGGGAGTGAGTTCAGTTCCAGGCTTAAAGAGTGACTACTGAGCTATCTTCTAGGGATTCTACTAGTCTTTATTAGAGCAGTGAGCCTGGTCTTTTAAAATTATTTTGAGTTCTTTTACAAATTTTTCTCCTACTCTATCCAGGATCACCTAATGCAATCTCTTCCAAAGTGCTTGGCAGTAGTAGCCAGATATTACCTAGTTCTTCTGGTCTCGGGATTTTAGAGGCTGAGGTTCACCTGGTCTACTATTCCCTGGGACTGTTTCCAAGTGTCTTTGATTTTCTTCATTCTTCTATGCTCCAGATGAGGAGAGACCAGTGGTTCCACCTTAGATGGTGACTAGCAAGCTTTTAAGACCCTTGTGGAGCTCCGGTGGCACAGTGTGTAAGGCATCTGACTGCTAACCAGAAGGTTGGCAGTTCAAACCCATCAACTGCTCCATGTAAAGAAGATGAGACAATCTACTTCCTTGAAGACTTACCATATTGGAAACCTGAGTCAGAATCAACTCAATGGCAGTGAGTTTGTAGAACACTAGGTAGGATGTAGAACAATGTCTTTGTGTACTATGTTATATCAATTGACCTTATGTTCCCCATGACTAAGGTCCTGAGCCTACAGGCCCTGTTCTCCTTTTCTCAGTGTGTTTGGTTATGGCTAAGGTTTGCCACCTGTTCACTCTACTATATACATGGGCATCTTTACATCACATAAAATATGTATATAGAAATACCATCTGCCAAACTCATATATGGTTATTGATATAGTCCCATTTGCCTACCCATACCTGTGCAATTTGCCTGTCTACCTATATATCCTAAGGCACTTGACTGGTGACCAGAAGGCTGCCAGTTCAAACCCACCAGCTGCTCCTCAGAAGGAAAGTTGGGCAATCTACTTCTGTAGTGATATTGCCTCAGAAACCTAAGGAGGGCTTGTTATGAGTCAGGTCTGACTCAATGGCACATAACAACAACAACAACAACAACAAGAACTATGTATTGACTCATAGATTAATGTTTGTTACTACTAATAATGCTTTATTGTGTATGTTGTAGTGTTTACCTTTTTCATCTGTAACTCTTGTCCACCTCTCTGTGCCTTCTTTTTCTTTGGTGATATTGTGCTGGTCATTCACTTTTTGTATACTGTCTTTCCCTTCATGTAAATTAATACATAACTGTTACATAGTTAGTAATTTTTCCTCCATTCCTCTCATCCCTGGTAACTGTCAAAGAATGTTTCTTTCCACTTATAAAACTTTCTTTGATTTTTTATAATAGTGGACTCATATGATATTTGATTGACTTTTGTGATTGACTAATTTTACTCAACATCATGCCCTCCAAATTCATCCATGTTATGAGGTGTTTCATGCATTCTTCATAAATCTTTAATATTGCATAGTATTGCATTTTGTGTGTGTGCCCCAGTTTGTTTATCTATTCATCTTCTGATATGCACTTATGTTGTTTCCATCTCTTTCCTGTTGTGAATAACGAGCACTGTGATGGACGTGGGTGTGCATATTTCTGTTCATGTCCCAGCTCTCACTTTTTTAAGATATACACCTAGTAATGGATTGCTGGATCAAATGGCATTAAAATGGGTTTACAGGGTAGTATCACTATGGAAGTACATTGCCCAATATTCCTTCCAAGGAGTGGTTGTTGTTGTTGTTGTTATGTGCTGTCGAGGCAGCCCCGACTCATAGCAACCCCTCCTTGGCTTTCCGAGGCGATATCAATACAGAAGTAGGATTTCCCAACCTTCCTTCTGAGTAGTGGCTTGTGTGTTTGAACCACCAGCCTTTTGTTTAGCAGTCAAATGACTTAGGCACTACACCACCAGAGCTCCCAATATCATTTTCCATAATACTTGCATGATTTTACTGTCCCATCAGCAGTGAATGAGAGTTCCAATCTGTCCACACCCTCACCAGTATTTGTTATTTTCTGTCTTGTTCAACTTTGCTATTACTGCTGGGGTGAGATGAGATATCATTGTTGTTTCGATTTGCATTTCTCTAATGGCTAATGATCACAAGCATTACTTCATGTGTTTGTTGGCTGCCTGAATATCTTCCTTGGTGAAATGCCTGTTCATGTTCTCTGCCCATTTTTATATCAGGTTGTTTCTTTGTGATATTGAGATGTTGAAGTTTTCTATAAATTTTAGAGATAAGTCCCTTGTTAAGGGTGTCACCATCAAATATGTTTTCCCCAATCTATAGCTTCTCTTTTTAATCTTTTGGAGAAGTCTTTTGATACATGTTAGGATTCAGTTTCTAAAAGGTCCCTGTCATCTGGTTTATCTTTTGCTGTCTGTGCATTTTTGGATATGTTTAATAGTCTATTTATGCCATAAATTAAGATCATTAAGTTTGTCCCTATTTTTTCTCTGATGATCTTGATGGTTTTAGGTTTTACATTTAAGTCCTTGATCTGTCTTGAGTTAGTTTTTGTATATGGTATGGAATAGTGATCTTGATTCATTTTTCTGCAAATGAATAGACAGTTTTGCTAGCATCATTTCTTGCAGAGATTATCTTTTCCCCATTTAATAGAATCAGGCACTTTGTCAAAGATCAGCTGTCCATAGGAGGATGGACCTGTATCTGTGTTCTAAATCATGCCCCATTGGTCTATTTGTCTGTCATTGTACCAATACCAGGCTGTTTTGACTAAGGTGGCTGTATAGTAGGTTCTGAGACTGGGAAGTGTTAGACCTCCTATTTTGTTCTTCTTCTTCAGTATTGCTTTTCTTATTCAAGCTCTCTTTCTTTTCCATATAAAATTAGTGATTATTTTTCAATATCTTTTAAGAATTTTGATGGCATATGGACCTAGATTGCATTGTATCTATAGATTGTTTTGGATAGTATTGACATTTTCACAATATTCGGTGTTCCTTTCCATGAGCATAGTATGTTGTTTCATTTATGTAGGTCTCTCTTAATTTCTTGTAGTAGTGTTTTGTTGTTTTCAAAGAGATATTGAAAAGAAATCAATTCTGCTCATGCCATACAGATCTTGTATTCTTCAAAACTTTTCTATGTTTCAAAGGAAAAAGTCCCATAAGATCATAGATGCTCTATATGATTAGCTCCCTCTTTCCCACTTTATTCCAGCCACATAGCCCCTTTTTTCTTCAGTACAACCAGGCATTTCACAAGTCAAGGATTCTTTCATGCGTTCCCTCTTCCTACAACATTCCCCTAAGCCTCACCCTGTCCCACACCCCTTATTTCAACTGACACTTGCTGTGATACCACATTCTCAGAGCATCCTCTTGGACAACATGTACCATCCCAGTTCAAATTTGATCCACTTATACCTTCTCCTGGAAAGTGATATTTTTTGTTTATGTAATTTTTTTCATGAGGACAAGTGCTACATTTTGCACCTCTGTAGCCTTTATTCAGAAGGAAGATGAGGCAATCTACATCTGTAAAGATTTACTGCCTTGGAAACCCAAAGGGTGTCACTATAAGTTGAAACCAACTTGATGGTAGTGGGTAGTCCTTGAACCTAGCTGAGTGCCTGGAATAGGTGTTTAACAGTTTCAGTAAATGAGAGTCCAAGGAAAGAGAAGGTGAAAGGGATTTTTAGATCACTAACTTCAAATGTTGGGGGCTGTTTATGAGGTATGCAAATTGTTTCTCTAAAGATCAAGTGAGAAAAAGTGATTAAATTTAAACTAGAGTAATTACACATGAAGAACTTAGTCAACAGGGACTTGAGAGAAATCTGTCAAAGATTTGACTAAGACATTCCCCTGGATATCTGTATTACTGCTGTCTTAGAACATCTTGGAAGGCAATGATTATATCAAAACATCTGGTGATGATAAATTTTATGCAAATATTATTATGTAATATCCTATGTATGAGACAATTTTCATATTATCCTTGACATATTTGTATAGTTGAACCTTTGAGACGATTGCTTCTTGAATTCTTGGATTCAAATCTGGTTGTCACCACTCATGTTCTCTGAAGGTACTGAACGCACCCAGGAATGATCTATATTCAATAGTGGGATTTCCATCTTGTATCCTTTTCTGCTCTTTTACCCAAATGAATAAGACTCTGTGATTTGAGAGCTTCAAGAATTCACAGTAACTTAAAATTAGTTCATTGTAGTAAACTACCATTATTGGCACCAGCATACACAAACATGCCTACCCTTTGCTTTAATCAAAAAACAAAAAAAAACAAACTCACTGCTGTCAAGTCGATTTTGACTCATAGTGACCCCTCCTTGAGTTTCTGACACAGTAACACTACAAAAGTAGATTGCCCCATCTTCTTTCCAAGGAGTGGCTGGTGGGTTTGAACCATCAGCCTTCTGGTTAGCAGTCAAATGCCTTAGGTAGTATGCTACCAGGGCTCCATGCTTTAATCAAAGACTCCTTATTACTTTTCCTATATTCCCTTCCCCGTTCTGATAGGGTAGGATCTGCCCAGTATTCCTTAGCAGGGAGGTGGTTCCTATTATGCTTTGCTTTCTAAAACTATGAGCATTGACCAATCAGAAAGGTTTTAGAGACCCCCTATCATGCCAGACATTAATCTCTGGTTACTGAACTGCTGGGTAGCTTGCAGGGGATGGTATCAGTAAGGGAGAGCAAATCACTTGTGCTCAGTATTATTTTTATATTTTGATAACCAGTATAGATAACATTATGAGAAAATGTCAGTTCTGACTCAAACTATTGCTATTTGTTTTTACTTTTTTTTTTTACTGTTACTGAATTTTTACTTTGAAATTTTATTGCTAATGCAGAAATCTATTATATCATATAAGTCCATGGGTCTATAAGTGGGGTCCCCAGAGATGCAGCAACAGCTACACTTGGGAACTTGTTGTAAATGCAAAATCTCAGCTTCCATTGTAGGGAAGGGTCCATGAACCTGTGTTTCAACAAGCCCCCTGGGTACATATGATGCACCATCTGGTTTGTGAACCACTGCTTTGGATCATCAATCCACCAGCACATGTGTCAGAGTATGGTCACCCCTGACAGTCTTAAGCATCTTGGCTTAGGATCTTTGTTAATACAGGCAGGTGTTTGTGAGGTATGCAGCTATCAGAGGGCTTAATATTAGCTAAGCAAATTTTTCTTGAGCATCTACCTCCCATCAAACTGTTCAAATGCAAAGTCTCAAGTAAATTACAGATTACTATGTGTCATAGTAACTACTGCAAGTCCTCTTCACTTTCAGCAATCAAAATTGTGTCATCTGTTGCAGAAAGAACATGGAGGTAGCATCTGACCTCTTCTAACTTCTCAAGGATGGAGGAGGATCAAAGTCAACAGCCTAAGGCTGATTCCTATGAAGTGAAGGTCAGACATAGTGCCACCTTCCAAACTTCTTGCCAATTCTGACTCCCACACCATTCTCTACTTCTTTTCTGGGTTGAATTATTCATTGCAGTGGCCACACAGAATTCACAAATAATACTCATGATTATGGGGTTTATTAGGGAAGTAACAGGTTACAAAGCAGAATCAGAAATGACTCAGGATACAGGTTGGGCAATCTACTTCCATAGTGATACTGCCTCAGAAAGTGGCAGTATCCCCCCAAGGAGGGGTCACTATGAGGCAGATCTGACTTGATGGCACATAACAACACACAAAACAACAACATAGGTACTCAGAGAGGCACCCTACTCTGTCAGCAAGCTTCCTGTCTGAAGACACTCAACTTTCTCTCTCCATGGACCTGGAAGCCTACTACTCTGTCTTGTGTAGTGTTCTGCTGCCAGGGTCTGCTGCTACTCCTCACAATCTCAGCAAAGTGTTGCAGCTCTCTGTCTTCTGGGTTGAAGAAGCCTAGTGTAGGGACCTCAGGCCCAAAGGATGTGTTCTACTCCTGGCTCTTCGTTCTTGACAGTAGTGAGATTATCCCTTTCTGCCTCTGGGATGGCTTATTTTAAGCCTAGTGGGATTACAAAACTGACCAATCCTCACAATAAGTTTCAATGCACCTTATTTCCACCCACACAAGGGTGCCATCTATATTATTTACACTATTAATAATGTAATATTATTTACATTATTAATAAGCTATCCAATCCCCTAGGTAGGTCACAAGCACCTCACATTTACTTAGTTTCACCCAGTCATCTGCTGGAAGTCACAAAGACCATGAGTCTCCAAATAAAACTCATTGCCATCTAACAGCCAATTCCAACTCATAATGTCCCTCATTGTGTTTCCAAGGCTGTAAGTCTTTACAGAAGCAGATTGCCTCATCTTTTTTCCATGGAGTGGCTGGTGGGTTTGAACCAATGACCTTTTGGTTAGCAGCCAAATGCCATAATCACTACCACCAGAGCTCCTATAAGATCATGACTGTTGTTGTTGTTACGTGCTGTCGAGTCGGACTCAACTCATAGCGACCCCTCCTTGGGTTTCTGACACAGTAGCACTACAAAAGTAGATTGCCCCATCTTCCTTCCAAGGAGTGGCTGGTGGGTTTTAACCTCCAGCATTCTGGTTAGCAGTCAAGTGCCTTAGGTACTATGCTACCAGAGCTTCTAAGATCATGACTAGAAAGGTCATATTAAGTAATTCACATACCACATCTATATATCAAAGGTTGTTAATGAGTCTTCCTTCAGTCCTGATAATGAGTTCTTCTTCATAGAGTACAGCTATTTGGATTATTAAGCCAGCATACAGATTGAACAAGTGTGGTGAAAGACTGTAACCCTGACTTTTAACCATACAGTATCCTCTTGTTCTGTTCAAAGGGCCACTTCTTGATCTATGTACAGGTTCCACATGAGCACAGAGACATGTGCTCGTGTAGAGTCATCTATACTACCTATCAATTCTGTTGTCTGGAAAATAATAAAATTGCTGCTCTACTTTATTGGGTTATAATGGAACTCAAAGAAAATATTGCCCTTTAATTATAAAGGAGTATATTTAATAATTACATTTAGTAACTGCATTTTAAAGGCTATCCTGAAAATTCTTATTGAAGCCTATAATTGTAGTGGATTCTGACAAGGGCATTGAAGAAGACAGTCTTTAGTATTAACAAATCTAGTTTTAAAAAGCTATACTAATATATTATGAGTGTATTTTGTAGCATTTCCAAACTGTAACAATATATAGAGTGAAAAGTGAAAATTACCTTGATTCTCACCTCAAGTGTAGGTATTTATTATGTTTAGTGTATTTTTTGAGCCATATACAACCATTATATTTTTAAGAAAGGGATTATAGTTCATATTTTCTTTGCAAGTTGAACCTTCTATAGCCTCTTAAATTACATGACAAACATCTCTATTTTAATAACCTGTAAATGTCAACTAGTAGTAGTATTACTATTGCATAGTCTCAACAAGAAATAGGCTTAATTTTGTTTAGATCAGAGGTCAGTGTTTCTTCTTTTTCCCCCGTAAAGGACCAGTGAATAAATATTTTCAGTTTTGAGGACCATATAGTCTCTGTTAGCAGAGTGCCTAAGTCACTTGACTGCTAACCAGAAGGCTGGAGGTTCGAACCCACCAGCCACTCCTCGGAAGGAAGTTTGGGCAATCCTAGTTCCGTAGTGATACTGCCTCGGAAACCCGAGGAGGGGTCGCTATGAGTCCGGCCGACTGGACGGCATATAACAACAACAGTCTCTGTTACAAATACGCATACCCTGTTAATAATGTATCATACACAGCTATTGGCAACACGTAAACAAATTTCCATGACTGTGTTCTAATACAACTTTATTTACAAAAACAAGATGTGGGCCACACTTAACCTGAGGGCCCGAATAGTCTGAGCTCTGCTTTAGATCACTTCTTAGCATTAAACAGGAATTCCATAGTCCCCTAAGACAGACTTCATTTACATTAATTTTATAACCTTTTGCAAATACATGCAAGTGGGTGATTTTATACGTGACCTTTAATTTTTAAAGGCAAACAATTGTCAAATGCTGAGTTAACCACCGTTGTAGGACAAATGAAAGCATTTTTAATACGGCTGATCTCCAAAGCGAGCATCTTCTTAGAGAGAGTGTTACTTTATAAAGAAAAAAATTGCACATTAGTTACTCATCATTAGAAGAAAAAACAAAAGTTACTCAGGAAATATTAAAAGTATGTGGAGATTGAGTGAAAAAAAGAAGCAGATGAACTATGGCAACAAAAAGAACCATTTCAGCGCCTTTTATTGATCATTAACCTTTTGCTTTAGGAGGCATTTGAAAACAACAGAGAAGCATGTTATTGGTTTGGCATGAAACCTCTAATGATACTTCAGAGTATATACTCAATAATGTCAAAGGTCATTGGAGAAATCACATATTGGCAGATAAAATATTTTTTATATTGTGTTACAGAAGTGAAAGGGCAGTAATCTGTGACCTCTACACGAAAAGTTGCCTTCTGGAACTTTTGTGATATTTAGTAAACTTAAAAGTGAAATTGGTTTAAAATGGATACAGCATATTTGTTTATTCATTTATCCACCAATGCACTCTTAAGTTGTCTCAACCTTTTGGGTATTGTGAACAAGCTGCAACGAACATTGGTGTTTATGTATCTGTTAGAGTTCTTGCTTTCAAGTCTTTTGGGTTTATACCTTGGAGTGGATTTTCTTCATTATCTATTTAACTTTAAGAAACCACCAAACTTTATCATCAATACTGCCTTTTAGAATAGACTCAATTAGAAAAAATTAAGTCTTGCAGGTACATTTGATGATGATGAAAATGAGCTTAAGAACAAAATGTTAAACTGATGTGGGAGTAGGATAGATTTAATGAGTTGTGGACAGTGTTTATACCATTATTTGTTGACAATGTCTATCTGAACACAAGGCATTTATAAACTTGCAGTTTAGTATAAAGCTAAGCACACATTGAAAGAAAAAAAAAATCATGTATTATCTTCCAGTGATATCTTGAATAATCCGAAGAATTGGCCTAAAAATTTTACTTTGTGTGAGCAAATGAACAATAACATATAAAGTAAAAGAAACATGTTTTATGCCTAGTTTCACATATCCTTACATACCTAATTCATTGATACTAAGAAGGTGTATAGGAGCTCTGGTAGCATAGTGCGTAAGGCACTTGACTGCTAACCAGAAGGCTGGCAGTTCAAACCCACCAGCCACTCCTCGGAAGGAAGGTTGGGCAATCTATTTCCGTAGTGGTACTGCCTCAGAAACCCAAGAAAGGGTCACTATGAGTCGGGTCTGACTCAACGGCCCATAACAACAACAACAACAACAAGGTGTATGATCCAGCAGTTCCCGGGTAGTGGAAGGGATTAACACTTTCTGCCACTAACCAAAAGATTGGCGTTTTGACTCCACCCAGAGGCTCCTCGGAGGAAAGACTTATCTACTTCTGAAGATCAACTTTTGAAAATCCTATGGAGCATATTTCTACTCTGACACACATGGGGTCACCATGAGCTGGAATTGACTTGACAGCAACTGGCTGAAATTGACTCTACCACCAAAGCCTTGCAAGTGTTTTTTCCATTAATCTCTATCACACTCCCTCCATTCTAGTTTAGGCCACTGTAGAGTCTCATTTGGCTATTGCAACAACCTTCTAACTGGCCCCTTCACCTCAATCCATTCCCCACATAGTGGCCAGGATTATTAAAAAAAAAAAAGAAAAAAAAATGAAGTGAATCATAACTCTTTGCTGTTTAAAACATTAAACTGCTTCCCATTTTATTGGGAAGTCCCTACCTAATCTGGGGCTCTGCATAATATTTACTTTTGACACAATTTCCCCTCCATCTGGACTCTCTTCCTACCTCAAAGCTTCAACTTACTTATTTCTCTGGAAATCTATGATCTTAACTGCTTCCATGGTTAGAAAACTCTCATTCTTTAGCGTTCCTCTGGAATCTCCCTCATCCTTGACTTTTCATTCTCTAAGTCACCCTTTCCTCACAACCCATAGTTTTTAAATTCATTTTTGTCTGTTACTTCTAATGCAATGGCAGCTTCATGAGGACGGGGATATTATTGGCCTTTCTGTTATAGCTCAGTGCCTAGCACAAAATCAAGGAGCCCTGGTGGCACAAGAGTGAAGCACTCAGCTAGTAATCGAAAAGTTGGTGAATAAAGATGTGGTAATCTGCCTCTATATGGAGTTACAGTCTTGGAAATCCTCTGGGCCACTTTACTCTGTCCTATAGGATCACTATGAGTCAGAATCAACTCAATGGCAACAGGTTTGGTTTTGGGTTTTTGCACTAAGACTCACAAAATAGGTGATCAGGTATTAAATGATACACACACGAAGATTCAAATTTCTGCAAAGGGAATGACAACAAAATAAATGTACATGCGCACACATATACAACTAAATGTTTTGTAATTAAAATAACATGTTCTTTTTAGGTATTTCTTGAAAACATGTATGTACAGTAACAGGTTAGATAAACATAGACATGCTAAGGAAACTATTGTATAACAAAAAATGGAGAAAATACCTTTTTTAATACTGAAAAAGCACACGAGAGTTTAAGAATAGAATGATTTTATTTATGTAACTGATTTCCATAACCCTTATCTTGGTAGGAGCTCAATCTTAAGCACTTTTCTATCAAAATGTCAGACTACCATTAATAACATCTATTTAGTGAGGTTCTAAGCAAGCCAGACTTATGCTTTGTGCTTTATATATATATATATATCCCATGGTAATCCTCACAACAACCTTACCAAGTTGCTATCACCACCTTTTGAAGATTAGAGAATCTAGAAATATTGATCCTAACAGGCCATAGAAAACAAGAATATTTCAGCAAATTATCTCTTGGGCTTATAAAAAAAAAGGCACTGCATTTTTCATTTCTATGCTTAATCACCTATTGATCTTAGTTTAACTTCCATCTCTTATGGTGGAAAGGGAGACTATGTTGTGCTGTAGTAATTAAGAGAAAAGACACTGTCTTTCTCCATGCTTCATGCAGAAATGCCAGTTATTAGAGACTGGCATAGGAAGCAACAAAAATGAGAAGATTACTTCTTAAAGATAGGAGAGAGTGATCCAAAACTCTAATTCTTTACTCATTTTATTAATTATTCTATTAATTTCCTGCAAATTGCATGAGTATCTTGTATGCTGGAATACAAAAATGAATAAAATGCATTTCCTGTCTTAGTAATTGTCAGTTGAGTAAATAGACATGTAAACCAACATAAAATTGTGCTCTGATAATTTTTAAACAGATGATATTTATGTAATACTGTTGAAGAATTAAATATATACCTAATTTGTATCTAAATAAGGCAAAAGCCAAAACCAAACTCACTACTGTCAACTCAGGCCTGACTCATAGCGTCCCCTCCTTGGGTTTTCAAGGCTGTATCTCTATGGAAGTAGATTGCCCAATCTTCCTTCTGAGGAGTGGCTGGTGGGTTTGAACCACCAACCTTCTGGTTAGCAGTCAAATGCCTTAGGCACTATGCCACTAGAGTGCCCATAAATAAGGCAGTGCAAAACAAATCAGTGCCAGAGGCTTTCATGGGCCAGTAGAGAAATTTTAAAAGCACAAAAATTTACTTAAAAATAAGAGCTACCCATCTTAGCTATAGATAAATAACAGAAAATTTTTCAGACAGAAATGGAAAAATCCATATTACTGTGAAACAAGAAAATATATTTTTTAAGTGTTAGCCTTTTACAAACCTATCTTGTTCTCCCAAACCATATCATATTGTTACAATCATGTGTTACTTAATACCCATGATACGTTCTCTGAAATAGGACTTTATGTGATTTGAATGTTGTAACAAACACTATATTATATACAGGTAGCCCCCAGATTACAAAAGGGTTCCATTCCTAAGTCTGTCTTTAAGTCAGATTAGTATGTAAGTCAGAACAAGCACAATTTTTATCTAACCTCAGTCCAAATGTTTGTCTAGGATATAGTATATGGTGTACTTTTCTATGCATGAAAAACAAATACTTCCAGATACACTAAAATCTATTTAACATAATAATACAGTAACAATAACAATAACATTTTGATGTGTGTCACAAAGTAGCATCCCTTTTTTATCATGAACCATTGTATGTACCTCAAATTTTTAATATAATAAGCTTATGGGGGTAGGGCCACAGATGTAGATGTGGTTAGATATTGCCAAAAAGGATGTGATGTGGCCCATGACTGTATTTATTTTAGACTTAAAGTTGTCAGATTAATGTGTGTTCTCATGCAAAATTTCATCTTGCTTGTCTGGCATTATTTCCTGTGTCACTGCCTGACAGATGGTTTCAACTTTTACATGCTCACAATAAAGAGACAACTTTACCCTTTTCAGGGAAACTATTTAATTTGATTCCCAGTAATTCTTAAGGATAAAATTACCTTCTAGACCAGAGAACCATGAAGTGACCAGCCTAACTGTACAACATATTTGGCAGTCAATTGTCTTCCAAGTTAAGTGATAATTTTAAACTGAGAAGTTAAATTTAAGGAATTGTTTCAAATAGGCATTGCTGGAAATATAAATGCAACAGCTACAAATTTTCAAAAAAAGCATTTCCATTTCTGTAATAATATTTATCTTTATTTAAGATTTTTAGTGTGTTATATTTCTTTTGTGTAGTCTTCATTCAAATATATTTCTCTTTTTTGACATTTATATAGCACTAAAATGTTGGTGTTTCAAACTCAACAGTAGCTCCATGAAAGAAAGATATAGTGATCTGCTCCTGTAAATATTACAGCCTAGAAAAGCCTTATGGGCCACTCTGATAATGTTGCTGTAAGTTGGAGTCAACTCAGTGGCACAGAACAACAACAGAGGCAAAGAATGGTAAGTGACACTTTAAGTATACTATAGAGTTTAACTTAGTTGTCTTATGAGTTATCTTCCATAATTCCACTTTACAGATGAGGCTCAGAAATGTTAATTAAATGGCCTTAAACAAACCAACCAAAAAAACAAACCAAACTCATTGCTGTCAAGTTGGATCTGACTCATAACGACCCCTCCTTGGGTTTCCAAGGCAGTATCTCTACGGAAGTAAATTGACCTTCTGAGGTGTGGCTGGTGAGTTTGAACTGCCAGCCTTCTGGTTAGCAGTCAAATGCCTTAGGCACTATGCTACCAGAGCTCCCAAAACAAACCAACAAGCAAGGCTCATTCAGACCAGGTCTATCAGACTTATTAGTGTTTACTCTACTCCTTATCACTCAAATTATAATTGCATATTATGGTCTAAGACTTTCAACTTGAATTCCACATCTGCTGTTATAGTGTCTAATAGTTTCAGTGTTTTTTTTTTTTTTCTTTAAGTATATATCCCCATACCTTTAAACATATTTTCATTAAATTCAGTATAAAGTCTATATTCAGTGTTCAATATTTTTTCTATTTTTGGTGTGACTACTTTGTGTTGTTGCAGATTTTTACAGATTAAGGTAAAAAATACAGAAATATATTCTTTGGAGAAAAAGGGGGTAAGTGAAACACACACACACATTATCTATCTATCTATCTACACAACACTCAGATTTTGCACAATATATCTTTCCCCTGGGTTTTATCTAGTGGTATTAATTTGATTTCAGGGCTACTTCCCAAGAAAATATTTCAAAAACTTCTCTGAACTTTTCTTATTAAGCACTACACAAATATCTCCAGAAGGAAACTTAACATTTTCCCTCCTTTCTCAGAGGTAAAATTTAATTTGTGCTTTATATATACATGTATTGTTCAGATTCTGAGCTCATTACTGTTCCATTTTATTTGCATTTGCAATGATTTAAATTTGGGAGGGGGACTTTCTGCTTACATCATCAAGCTTTTGAATGTGTAAAGCAATGAAGAAAACTTGCATTTTAAATCTGATATTGGTCTAAATGTTGACTCTAAGGGATTGAGAAATACAATCTTTTTCCTCCTTAGATTCTTGCTTGGAATGACATTATTTCACCTGTTGTTGCCAACAAGTAACCAGTTGCAATTAAATTGACTCTGACTCATGGTAAAAAATTATGTCAGAGTAGAATTGTGATCATCCATAGGGTTTTCCAGTAGTTGCTTTTTAGGAAGTAGGTTGCCAGGACATTTTTCCTCAATGTGCATCTGGGTGGACTTTAACTTCCAGCTCTTGGTTCAAAAAAAAAAAAAACTCACTGTCATGGAATCAATTCAACTCATAGTGACCCCTCCTGGGGTTTCCAAGGTGGTATCACTACAGAAGTAGATTTCCCAACCTTCCTTCTGAGGAGTGGCTCATGGGTTTGAACCTCCAGCCTTCTGATTAGCAGTCAAATGCCTCAGTCACTATGCCACCAGACCTCCTAGCCTCTTGCTTAGCAGCCTAGAATGTTAACCTTATACACCACCTAGGGACTCTGCTGCCATGCCTATAGCCCCAAAAATAATAATAATAAACCAGGCTCAGGGCATTCTTAAGAGGAAAATGGTATAGTAAAAGAATCTGAAATATTAGTCAGAGATGAGGCCTAAGGACAGTAGGTTCTGTATCTTAAAGTGCAGAGCTATATCACCAAGAAGATCTTGCAAAAACAAAAGAACAGGCCAAAACAAGTTTTGTGACTCAAACATCTCTGTCTCCTGCTCATTTAGCATAAGAAGTTTAGGAGTTAGAGAATAGCAAAGGATATTTTTTTGGAGAGAAAAGTTGGAAGATCTAGAGTCCTATTAAGCACTACGCAACCACAGTCTCCTCAATTGAGAAGGAAATGGTTTTTTTTTTTTCTTCTTTACCCCTATTTAAGAGAGAAGAGCTTCAAGGAGATCACATGTGGTTTTTGAGGACCCCATGGATTGGGTATGTATTTTGCTACTGCATTGGCAAATCTAGAATTTGTCAGGTGTCTGACTTGGCTAAGCTGTGGGCCACGTGAGAGAGCATGTGATATCTTTAACACTGTCCCACAATGCCACCTTGTGAGCCAACAAAACTTAGCAACAATAAACTAGCAGAACAGATCCAAAACATGGTGCTCCTTAGTCAAAATATTTAAATAAGAGGTCCCCAGAATGGGAGGCTTTATCTAAGTAACCCATGAAATTCACCCTGGGAATTCTCATTGAGGGTCTTCCCCTTTTTCACTGACCCTCCACTTTACCAACCTTGGTATCCTTCTCCAGGGAATGGTCCCTTCTGACAACGTGAAGAAAGTAAGTGAGATGAAGTTTGTCCATTCTCACTTCCAAAGAGCATTCTGGTTGCACTTCTTTCAGGACTGATTTGTTTGTTCTTCTGGCAGTCCACGTTACTTTCAGTATTCTTCATCAGCACCACAACTCAAAAGCATCAACTCTTCTTCCGTCTTTCTTATTCATTGTCAGCTCTCACATGCATATGACGTGATTGAAGATAGCATGGCTCGGGTTAGGCACACCTTAGTCTTCAAGGAGACATCTTTGCTCTTCAGGTAAGGTCTTCTGTAACAGATTTGCCCAGTGCAATACATCCTCTGATGTCTTGACTGCTGTTTCTATTGGTATTGATGGTGGAACCAAATAATATGAAATTGATGACAACTTCACATTTCTCCATTTACCATGATGCTGCTTATTGGTCTAGTTGTGAGGATTTTCATTTTCTTTACGTTGAGGTGTAATCATCAACAGTATATGTTTCAAGTGTAATCTAGACATGTTAATTATGGACTGAAGCACATTTGAAAAAAAACAAACAAACATGAAAGTGATAGTATATGTCATTGTTGTTGTTATGTGCCCTCCTTCGGACCCGACTCATAGTGACCCCTCCTTGGGTTTCACTACAGAAGTAGATTGCCCAACCTTCCTTCCAAGGAGTGGCTGGTGGGTTTGAGCCGCCAGCCCTCTGGTTAGCAGTCAAGTGCCGACTTGCCTAAATTACATTCAGGGACAAAAAAAACATCTCACCTTAAACATTTAAAGAAGTGCTAAAACAATAATAAGATGCTTAATGGTTACACCACTTGAGTCTTGCTTGTTAACAATAACTGTAAAATACCATGAATTATAATAAAAATAATAAATAATAAACAAAACAGCTACCATTTGATTGCCTTCAGCATGCCTAGGCGTAACACTGCAAGTCTGTAAATTAGGTACAATTTTCTTTTTATGTTGATAAAACTAGGACCCAGATATGTTAAATCCAAGGTCATGCTGTTTAAATAATTTGAAAAATAAAGCCAGGATAGAAAATCAGGACTTACTCCTAAGTCTTTGCTCTCTATACCATATATGACACAACCTGGTCATTGAGTGCCTAACTGCTCTTTGACGTTCACTGCCTGTTGTCTTAACTGGAATTATATTTATACAAAGTGAAGTAAAATTCATAGAGCCATAATCCTAGAAATGATTGATGAAAGTTCTTAGTCCCACATTCCAGTAGGGCAATATGAGGTGGTCATTTGAGGCCACCCACTATATTTAAAATTTCTAAGAGGGAGCTTATAGCTTTAAAAAGCAATTATTAACATTTTCTTAAGGAAGGGAAGATTCTAAGAGAAGATTTTTTTCTGTAAAGAGCCAGAAAGCAAATATTTTAGGTTTTGCATGTCACATACACTACTCAACTCTGCTGTTGTAGGATGGAAGTAACCTTATACAATAAATAAATAAATGGGGGTGGCTGTGTTTGAATATAACCTTATTTACCAAAACAGGTGGTGGGTAGCATTCAGCCTGCAGATCAGAGCACTGTTCTAATTGACACACATTAACCAAGAGTTAATATGTATTTAGCTCACTAACAAATGAAAGTTTCTGATAACTTCTCCCCTACTTCCACTTGTTGTTGAGTGGTATAGTTAATACGCTTGGCTGTTAACCAAAAAATTAGGGTTTGAATCCACCTCGAAGCACCTGAGAAGAAGGGTCTGGTAGTCTATCTTCAAAAGACAGACATTGAAAAACTGTGGAGTACAGTTCCACTCTGACACATATGGGATCTCCATGAATAGGAATCATTCCAGTGGTAACTGGTTTACCCCGTTATATATTCTCCAACAGAATCACAAATCTACAACACTTCATTTTTTTTTATGCACACCTAAGCAAATTTTAGGAGACCTTTTTGTGGTGCAAACAGTTAAGTTCTCAGCTACTGAATCCACCCAGAGGCACCTCCCAAGACAGCCTTGGTGATCTGCTTCTGAAAGGTAATAGCCTTGAAAACTCTATGGTACAGTTTCTACTCTGCACAAGAATGGTTGCCAGAGTTAGAGTGAACTCTATAGCAACTAACAACAACATAAACAAGGAATTATTAAAGTATACAATGCATTATTTTAATAAAGATGAATATTTTAATAGAAACAGTGCTGATGAGGTTAAATACACCTTGATTTGTTTTTGTTGTTGCTGTTAGGTGCCGTCAAGTCATTTCCAACTCATAGTGACCCCATGCCCAGCAGAAGGAAACACTGCCTGATCCTGCGCCAGCTCCATGATCCCTGCTATACTTGAGCCCATCATCGCAGCCACTGTGTCAATCCATCTCATTGAAGGCCTTCCCCTCTTTCATCGACCCTCCACCTTGACAAGCATGACATCCTTTTCCAGGGAATTGTCCCTTTTGACAACATGACCAAAGTAGGTGAGAAGTCTGGCCATTCTTGCTTCCAAGAGGCATTCCGGGTGCACTTCCTCCAGGACAGATCTGTTAGTTCTTTCAGCAGTCCACGGTACTTTCAGCATTCTTCACCAGCACCACAACTCAAAAGCATCAACTCTTCTTCGGTCTTCCTTATTCATTGTCCAGCTCTCACATGCATACGAGGTGATTGGAAATATCATGGCTTGTGTCAGGTGCACCTTAGTGCTCAAGGAGATATCCTTGCTCCTCAGCACTTGAAACAGTTCCTTCGCGATTGACCTTCCCAGTGCTACACGTGGTCTAATGTCCTGATTGCTGCTTCCATTGGCATCGATTGTAGAACCAAGCAACGTGAATTCTTTGACAACCTCAATCTTCTCTCCACTTATTGTGATGCTGCTCATTGGTCCAGTTATGAAGATTTTTGTTTTCTTTATATTGAGATGTAATCCATACTGCAGACTGTATTCTTCAACCTTTATCAGTAAGTGCCTCAAGTCATCTACACTTTCAGCAAACAAAGTTGTATTGTCTGCGTATCTCAGGTAGTTAATGATTCTTCCTCCAATCCTGATGACATGTTCTTCTTCATATAGTCCAGGTTATTGGATTATTTGCTCAGCATATAGATTGAATAAGTATGCGAAAAGGATACAACTCAGACACACTCCCTTCCTGATTTTAAACCATGTAGTGTCCCCTTGTTCCATTCGAACAACAGCCTCCTGGTCAAGGTACAGATTCCTCACAAGTACAATCAAGTGTTTGGGAATTTCCATTCTTCTCAATGTTATCCATAATTTGTCATGATCCGATCCACACAATCAAATGCCTTTGCATAGTCAATAAAACACAAGTAGACATCTTTCTGGTATTCTTTGCCTTGAGCCAAGATCCATGTGACAACAGCTATGATATCCCTTGTTCCACGTTCTCTTCTGAATCCAGCTTGCACCTCTGCAAGTTCTCTGTCAATATACTGCTGCAAATGTTTTTGACTTATCTTCAGTAAGATCTTACTTGTGTGCGATATTAATGATATTGTTCTATAATTTCCACATTCTGTGGGATCACCTTTCTTTGGAATGGGCACAAATATGGACCTTTTCCAGTCAGTTGGCCAGGTAGCTGTCTTCCAAATCTCTTGGCATAATTGAGTGAGTGCCTCCAATGGGACACCCATTTGTTGAAATATCTCAAGGGGTATTCCGTCAATTCCCGGAGCCTTGTTCTTCATCAATTCTCTCATTACAGCTTCTACTTCCTCCTTCAGTACCATTGGTTTATGTGCCACTTCCTGAAATGGATGAAGATCGACCAGTTCTTTTTGGTACAGTGACTCTGTGTATTCCTGCCATCTTCTCTTGATGTTTATTGCATCATTCAATATTTTGCCCATAGACTCTCTCAATATTGCAACTCGAGGCTTAAAATTTTTCTTCAATTCTTTCAGCTTGAGAAATGCCAAGAGTGTTCTTCCCTTTTGGTTTTCAAACTCCAGGTCTTTGCACATTTCATTATAGTAATTGGTTTTGTCTGCTCGAGCTGCTGTTTGAAATCTTCTGTTAAGCTCTCTTATCTTGTCATTTCTTCCATTTGTTTTAGCTACTCTCCACTCAAAGGCAAGTTTCAGAGTCTCTTCTGTCATCCACTTTGGTCTTCTCTTCTTTTCTCTTCTTTTTAGTGATCTCTTGCTTTCTTCATGGATAATGTTCTTGATATCCTCCCACAATTCTTCTGGTTTTTGGTCACTGGTGTTCAATGCATCAGATCTGTTCTTTAGATGATCTCTAAATTCAGGCGGGACATATTCAAGATAATATTTTGGCTCTCTTGGACTTGTTTTAATTGTCTTTAACTTCAAGTTGAACTTGCATATGAGCAGTTGATGGTCTATTCCACAATCAGCTCCTGGCCTGGTTTTGGCTGAAGATATTGAGCTTTTCCACCGCCTCCTCCCACGGATGTAGTCAGTCTGATTCCTGTGTGTTCCATCTGGTGAAGTCCATGTGTACAGCCACAGTTTGTGTTGTTGAAAAAATGTGTTTGCAATGAATAAGTCATTGGTCTTGCAAAATTCTACCATGCTAGTTCCAGCATTATTTCTGTCGCCAAGGCCAAATTTTCCAACTACCGGTGATTTTTCTTTGTTTCCAACTTTTGCATTCCAGGCACCAGTGATAATTAACACATTCTGATTGCATGTTTGGTCAATTTCAGACTGTAGAAGCTGATAAAATTCTTCAATTTCCTCATCTTTGGCTTTGGTGGTTGGGGCATAAATTTGAATAATAGTCATATTAATGGGTCTTCCTCATAGGCATATGGATATTATCCTATCACTGACAGCATTGTACTTCAGGACAGATCTTGAAACATTCTTTGTAATGATGAATGTCACACCATTCCTCTTCAAACTGTCATTCCTGGCATAGTATGATTGTCTGATTCAAAATGGCGAAAACCAGTCCATTTCAGCTCACTAATGCTGAGGATATCAATCTTTATGCATTCCATTTCATTTTTGATAACTTCCAATTTTCCTAGATTCATACTTCGTACATTCCATATTCCAATGATTAAAGGATGTCTGCAGCTGTTTCTCCTCAATTTGAGTGGTGCCACATCAGCAAATGGAGGTCTCAAAAGCTTAACCTTATCCATAGGAGTAAGGCTAGGTTTACTTGGATGATGCAGCTCTTTCCCAGTCCTATTTTGAGAGCCTTCTAATCTAACAGGACTATTCATAAAGTTGCACAGTAATGTATCAGACAGTGTTTCTTTGCTATTCATAAGATTTTCCCTGGCCGATTCTTTGAGAAGTGGATGGCCTCTTCCTTCTTCCTAGTCCATCTCAGTCTGTAAACTGGGCTGATACCTGTGCACCATATGCATCCCACTGGGTTTGAAACGCCAGTGGCTCAGACTCAAAACTCACATCAACACATCACCACAGTAGAACAAACTGACAGACAAGTTGTCTCCTTGTTGGAAACCTCTCCTACCACCCTTACCTGGTTCCCTGCCTCTGACTCTCCTCTGTCTCAGTTCCTGGGCCTTTTAATCCCCTTTCTCCTGCTCTCCTGTCCTGCTGCTTTGAGTGTGCCTGGGTTCCCTATCCTCACCTGGATCTCTGCCGCCGATTGCACCTTTGATTACACCTTCTAATCTCAGTACTGACACCTCATCCCACAAGTAACCACTATTATCCAATTAGTACAGATCCTTCTACCTCTCTATACAAGAATATCCATCTTTGGAAAATATCATTTAAAGATTTCACATAGATGGTAACATTCAGTTTTTCATCCAGCAACCTGTCTTCCAGAATTTTGTTTGTAGATTTTTTTTAACTACTGCACAGCAATCCATACCATACATTGATCACATCTTATTTGATCTTTTTTCTTCTTAGTGTACATTGAAAGTGTTCCCACTGTTTGGCTTTTATAGAAAACCCTGCAGTGAATAGCTTTCTCATACTACTTACCACATATTTGAATGCACAGACCACAGTTTTTAAATTTTTCACCCTAACGGCAGTATTTTAATTAGATTCACTCTTTTGTAGATCTTAATTACAATTCTTGGCTTTACATTATATATTATTTGTCTTTGTGAGAAATATTTGATTCTTCTCTCACATATTATTTATGCATTTGTTCTATAGAACAGCAAGTACCAAGTATGACTGTATTAATGAGTTCATGACCTGAAAATTTACAGATTCCTTCTCTCATCCTGAGAGATTTGGATTCAAACCATTCATAGACAGGTTTGGAAAACCATACTATAGAGAGAACACCTAAAAACAAACTCTTTACTCTTTTTTTTTTAAATTCTACTGTAGCAGCAGTATCTAAATGATAACTTTTGATGTCCTTATGCAGGATGTTGTAGGACATGCAAGCACTTCTAAACCTCTGTGACATCAAGGTCATGTATACATCACAGATAGCTGTGCACAGGAACTCACTGGACCTAGAACACCCTGAGCTCCCAAGAAGTCACCCAGACAAGAATCAGGGAAGGATATCACTGGGAAGACCATCAAAGCCTTTCTATCCCAAGGCTTTTAGTGTAATCGATGGCTGAAGAACTTACTGAGGTTTTTCTGCTTGTGGGAAAGTGATTGATCTTTTAGGCAGTATAGAGTGATGTGAAGATTGTCCACGATAGGGGAAAAAAAGTCCAGTTCAACAAGTTTAATTAAGGGACATTTCTTCTTAAAATCAGAATGGAAGGTCCAAGGAATTTGTCATGATCAAAGTCAGTTCAATTACTTTCATGTTAGAGTCTAGCCCATATTCTCAAAAGCACCCAAAAATATAATTTAAGCCTGATGATATGTCAAGATGGGATGCATGTAAAAATACCTAAGAAACTGAGACCTGAATATGCCATCAGAGATAAGGGAGAAAACTAATGTTTTATGTTATATATATATATATATATATATATATATATATATATATATATACACACACACACACATACATATATATATATGCTTTTAAAACTACCATTTAGACTAGAAGAAAAATAATTGAATTTGAACATTCTAGGAACTCATACCCCTAAAATTCTTTACATCTGACCATTTTTAGGAAATTCTTCTGGACCAGTAAAAAAAAGGAAGCAGGTTTTCCTCTTGGAGTGGATTGTTGAAGAAAAACCACAGGAAGAGCTGTGAATGTCTCCTCTCCATGTGGTTTTAGCTGTCAGCTTTCACTTTGAAAAGCAAGCAATGTTATAAAGGGGACAATGGAAATGTTATAAAATGTGGCTTATAATGCATAAAGCATTTCAAGTATTAAAACGTTATCACAGTCTTTCTCATGCCTACAATATTCTGGGTGAAAGAAAAGCTGAAGTCAGTTGTAAGTATGGGGTACTGAGGGCTTCGAGTCTCTTTGTGGTGAAAAATGCATAATGAGTTTGGTTGCTGACTGAAAGGTTGGAGGTTTGAATCCATCCAAAAGTATATCATAAGAAAGCCCTGGCGATCTACTTCTTAAAAATCAGCCATTGAAAATCCTGTGGAGCATGGTCTTACTCTGACACACCTGGGGTCACCATGAGTCAGAATTAACTGGAAGGCAGCTGATTTTTTTTTTTTTTTTTTTTTTTTTTTTTTAAGGGTTTTTTTTCCCAGGTACCATGACAACCACTTTATGTGCATTATTTCATTTAATTAGGAGCTCTGGTAGAGTAGTGCCTAAAGCACTTGACTGCTAACCAGAAGGCTGGCGGTTCAAACCCACCAGCCACTCCTCGGAAGGAGGATGGGGCAATCTACTTCTGTAGTGATACTGCCTCGGAAACCCAAGGAGGGGTCTCAATGAGTCGGGTCTGACTTGATGGCACATAATAGCAACAACAGCATTTCTTTCAATTATCATATAATGCAGGTAGGCCCTTCTTATCTTCATTTAACATGTGAGAAATTATAGAGTGGTAAAATAACTTACTCCAAGGCACAAAGCAAGTGACTGACAGATCCAGGACTTACCAACTATCTGATTCCAAAGCACAACAATCTTAATCATTTTGCAAACCATCCTCTATAATCATTTCTAACACAATTTATGTGTTTCTACCAGCCTCGATTGCTGAGCTCACAGCTCTGTATAATTTCCTTTCCACCAATGTGTTACTCCAATCTGGAAGCTCTTTCCCGAGGCAGGTGAACCATCTGCAGCAAGTGGCTTCCCATTGCTGGGGAGCATTCTAAGTTCCAGCACCTGTCCTTGGCAGCTGGGGCTTGTCTACCATCAGAAACACCTGTAGCCTGCTAGCTGACTTTTTAAACCATACAGTGGCTGTAAACAAAATGCTGCCCACAGGAATTAAGAAGTCTCATGAGTAGAAGCAAAGATATGTGTCATTTTAGTGAAAAGTTTGTTTGAAGGCATAGACCACGTTTTCAGTGAAAAATGAGTATCATTGAATGTAAGTGGTATAGTTTCAACGATTATTGAGTTGGAAAATATATTTAACACATATTGTCCCCTTTGCCTCTTCCTTGGAACAAAATTTTGCTCCCACTTCCATTTATTTTTTCCATAAATCTCACCCCATTTCCTTCCTACTCTTCAAGATGATTTTGTAATATATACTAGTAGGACCCATTTTCAGAGCTATGACTTGTGGCATAGATTTTTTTTTTTTAAGTACCATTTGGCATTTAGCATTTCTTATTACAGATGTGGGGAAACAGAAGAAAAAAAAAATGGATTTCTTTCCTACAAAAAGAGCCTAGGAAGGGATTGTACAGAGATAAATTTTCTGGAAGAAGAAGGTCCTGTTTTCATATGGGAGCAACAGCCAAAAAGAGATCTCCTTTAGTTAGCATTTTAGTCGTGACAGAACTCAAGTCTCTCACTCATGAATAGAAGCCTAGTAAGTCTAGGTGATCTACTCCAACTAGAAACAATTATAGTACTTTATTATCAAAATGAGCCTCTCTAAGCACTCTTCACATGACTTCTGGAGAGTTAATTGTTTTACTCAACATATTTCTCTTTGTGAAGGCTCTGTAATAATTCTTTAGCCTCTGGAGGCTATTCAGACTTACACTCAAAACTAGGCCAGCTATGTCTGCCCAAGTGACTCTTGTTTCATGTAATTTCTAAAATTCACAAGCAAAATAAACATGGGGTTGTATTTGGGCCTTTTCTGATTCAAATGCAGAAGCACTGTTAAAAGAAAAATAAAAATTCTGGGCTAAGATTTAACATATTTCTGAATGAACATAAAATTGCTGCCCTGATTTGAGATAACATCCTGAATATTTGGTCATTTTTCTCCTGTGTTGAGGAAATAAAAATCACGACCAAGAGAAGCTGAGCTCTTCCCATATGCTCAGCATTGTGCTAAAAACCTCAGTAAACATTGTCTTATTTACGCCTCACAAGTACTTGAGTATATATTCTAAAATATCCCTCTTACCCTCAATTATTCTTTAGCCCCTTCACTGCTTTATTATAACAATCTAATGTTAGCTACCTATGGTCAGGGGTCTTTGTCATGTATCTCTAGTCTTAAGCAGGGCTTTGATCCAGTTCAAATTGGTTCAGCCATGGCTGATACCATGAAATTGGAACACACCTGAGTTGTGAAATGTAGATAATAACTATATTACAGGTAATTACAGGTAGAAGCCTTGGAATGGGAGACTCAGAAGAGGTGCAGTGAGCCCTTTCACAAGCCCGATGTGGGAGACTGGATTATTTCCTGGACCATGGAGAGCACCACACATTCAAAGTGATGCGATAGCCTGCCACCTTTGAGAAGGATACTGTTGTTTCCAACTCTGACGATCAAGAGATTTGATTGCTACTTAGCACACGTACTGCCCTTGTTTTCTAGGAAGATTATGTTTCTACCAAGCTGTTGACCTGTAGTTTTTCCTACTGCAGTTATCATTCTGGTACCTACATTTTTCAAATTCAAGTCTGTTCTGGTTTCATTTCATCAGTCATGACCAAACCAAGAAGTACAAGAAGTACAGTTCAAAGCTGTGTTCTTAAGACCAGAGTCTGAAACTGTGGAGGAATGAATGAACGATGTCCCTTTTTATTTATTTAGTAGGTTCAAGTTAGAATTAAAACAAGGGCTACATTAGTTTGGTTATTATATCCCATGTTTGGTTGCAGATCAGCTCACTGTGATCCATCAGGTATTCATGGGCTGATTTTTACCAGATCTCTCTTCCTAGTCCATCTTAGTGTTGAAGCTCTGCTAAAACTGGTTCAGAATCATATCAACATATAAGCCTCCACTGATAGATAAATGGTGGCTACACATGAGGTACATTTGCTGCAAAAGGAACCTTGAAACAATTCTTGGTGTAGATTCTATTATTATCTATATTTGACAAAAAACCCTTAAAGAGTGACTCAGCATTTCAAGTGCAATGATATTTTTAACTTATTAAACTATGTTATTTAATACTTATGAGCCAAACTATGGTCAAAGTATTCAGTGATTGGATCATATAATTCATGACAATCCTCTAATGCAGATATTACCTACCATTGATACAGTTTTATACAAGATAATTACATTGTAATGGTAGGTAAAATTACGGGGGTTAACCTGCTGGCCCCAAATCTCATAGTTATTTAGAGACAGTGCTGGCATTCCAAAGCAGATCTATGACTGGGACCAAATGCTCTTAACCTCTAGGCTATACTGACTCCCTCCCAAATTGCCATATATTTTCACAAATAATTCCCCCATGTAAAAAATACACATACACATATAAAGCATGGAAATGACAAAATTATGCAAAAGGGCTCTGGCACAGCATTCCATGCATACACTGTGCATGTCTCGTGACATTTTCAGAAGTGAATTTCAGCCTCATTCACACTCATTCAATAGTCTGGAAGTGTTACTTTTTATCATATTTGTATAATAATAATAAAAAAAAGGTATAAGCCATACTCAAAAAGTCCTGGATTGAGTTTGGTGGTACCTCATAATCAGAAAAATAACAGTTGAAACTGTGCCTTTACTCTGGGGAGTTTGTGGCCAGGCCTGATGGGGGTGGAGTTCCTTGTAGTTGATAGGTACCAGGTTGCGTTGCATCAGAGACAGGTGGAGGATCAAGCAGAGGACTGCATGTGGGGCTGCCAGTGTCTGGGGCCCACAGTGCCAGCTCCATGTGAAGCCAGGCAACATGATGGTGGGGGTATGAGCACCCAATGCCCTGGCCACACAGGACCCCTGGTTGACCAGTCAGACCCATGTCATCTGAGGGAGGGATGCGTGATCCCTTTGCACTTGCAGCTCTCATGCCCACCCTATAGCCTCTGTGGGTGGGAGATTCAAATGGCCTGAATGAAGCAGAAGGGCAGCTGGACAGCAGAGTGGAAGGTGTATAGCTGCATTCCACCAGCCTTGCCCGCCTGAGTGACCTCTCCAGCCTGGGTGTTCAGACCTGCATATACCTCCAGGGCTGATGCTGGCCACCCTGGTAAGGCTAAGATGGAAAAAGTGATTTCTTCCTGCATTGGAGAAAGCAGTTTGCAGAGTAGGAAAGGAATCCTGACATGAGAGGAGCTGTTTCAGATGCTTGAGGGTAGACTTGTGAAGGTTTGCTGCTGAGAACCAAACATCTGCATCAGCAGGCACCAAAATGAAGAATTAACATTAAATCCATTAGACAGGAAAAAACAAATAGAAATTAAAGTCTGCAACGTGTCAAAAATATTGGTATAGTGTGCTTATGGAAACACACCGGGGTTGTATGGTATGCAAATCATGTAATGCACATGTAAAATACAGCAATTAACTTTCTCCATACAGATGACCTAATGTTTATAATTATTTCACATAAAACTTTAGAATGCCTCTTAACCTCTATCATACTAACCATCAAGCTTATTATTTCTACAGGCAGAACAGGAGGATAAAGTAAGAAAACCAAATAGGGGAGGGTAAGAGGAAATGGTGGAAATTCACTGGTTTAATTCAAAACATTTGTACTGAGCACATAAAGTGGAACCAGGCATAATGAAGGTGCCAGTGATTATGGTCCCAGTGACAATTTCAATGCATGATTTTTAAGTTTAGCCTTGGAAGAAAGCCATTTTCGGCTGGATGCTTTGGAAATACCAATAAAACAATCACATTGAATGGACATCTCATATTCTCATTAGCCAGTCTAGGTATATAGTTTACATTAGCTTTGTGTCTGTCACATTCTGCTGTGTGATGCCAAAACTAAATCTGCTAATTTATAATATTATCATTTGTCTCTGTTTTTTTTTTTTCTGTGTTTTTCAAGATAACATCCAATTATACAAGATTCAATTCTTTCTCTCCACCACAGTATTAATGACTAAGGTAGAATCATCAGGATCTCAGATAATTTCAACAGACAGAGGAACAGTATAGAAGCAGAATGAACATTAACAAATAACAGACACATCCTTTTCTTACAAGGTGAATTCTGCATCAGTATATTTATTCTGTGCGCAAGTTCAAGAAGTAATTATCACCTACATGTAAAGAAAGATAAGTTTCTTTCTTAATTTAAATTAAGGCACTGGGTTCAAATAAAATCAGCAGCAGAAAACCTCAACAATTGAAATGAAACTTATTCCAATTCTGTTTACATATTTTCTTTCAAATGAATGGTACAATTTACTAATCGCTAATTTTGTAATTGCTGTTATGGATTCATTATACCTCCAATATTTACTGAAGTGTATCCAAATTATAATGAATATCAGTCTAATTTTCATTATTAAAAATGGTAAAATATTTCAGGAGAAAAAGTGAACCCAATTAGGATTCATTTTAGATAAAAAAATTATATATCTGACATTGTAAGACTATGAAGCAGCAGGGGGGATTTTAATTGGAATAAAAGAACTTATAACATGCTAATTATTTTGTGTTTTCTTCTTTTCAGTGACTAATACTGTTACATTTTTCACTGGAAATGATGGAATTATTTGAAATCATCACAAAGTATCATACATTTTTTTAAAATACATCATCAAAATTAAGCATAAAGCCTAGAAAATATTTCTAAAACATAAAAATGGTTTTAGAATTTTTACTTCAAAAATCTCAAAGCTGGGGCACTTTTAACTTGGATACTTTTCCATGTCAGAATTAGAGAATTTCAAAAATTACAGTAGCCAAAGAAAGGATATCCAGATTTTTGTTTCCTAATTTGAAACATGATCGATAATAGAAGCAGAACAAAGTACAGGATAAGCTGGTATTAGAAATGCTTACTCAGAAACTCTAATCAGATGGATCTGATTTAGAGAGAGTGAGACTAACCATGAGCTCAGGGTCACAGCCAGACTGCCTGAGTTAGAATCCCATTTTACTACGCCCCTGCTGGGACAACCTTGTGCTAGTTATTTAATCTTCTTGCACCTGTTTCCTCATCTTTAAAATGTACTTGATAATAGTATCTGACACAGAAGACTGTTGTGAGGATTTATTTAGAAAAGGTAAAGTGCTTAATTCAGAGTCTGGCACATAGTGAACATACATTATTTAACATTGCCAATGCTGTATTTCTCTGAAAAAAATAATCTGGTACCAGACTCATTACTCTCTTCTAGAAGCTCCTGGAATCATACAGTTTTCTCCTCAGCAGAATGAGATGTAAGAAAAGTTCTAAACATATTAAACCAAAGTCACCTTCAGAAAGTTTCTTTTGTCTTCTAATGTTAAAACAAAACAAAACAAAAAAACCCAAATTCACTATCATCAAGTCAGATCCAACTCATAGTGACTCCTCCTTGGGTTTCCAAGGCAGTATCACTATGGAAGTAGATTGCCCCATCTTCCTTCCAAGGAGTGGCTGGTGGGTTGTTACTTTTTTTTTTTTTTTTTTACGATATCATGGGAAGAATAATGACGGGCATGGCTCTAAGCACTTGCATATATTACTTCATTTATTAACTTCCAGTATTTTAAGTAAGTAGCTCCAATAACAACAGTTCAGAAAGAGGAAACTGATACAGAGAGGTCTAGCATTCATTGAAGATCACTTGGCTAGAGAGACTCAAGCAGTCTTTCCAGGAACTCATGTGCTTCATTCACATCCATGCTGTGCAGACCAGCTCAACTCCACTGCTAATCACACGATGTATGTAACCTCATTTGTCCATGAGGACAAGTCCATGATGATAATACTGCCGTGGTTCCCATTCTATAGCCAGGGAAACTGAGGCTTGGAGAAGTTACATAACTTTTGCAAGGTCACACAGTCATTGATTCTGATTCTGCCATGTCAATCAGCAGCCCCAGCTTCAAGAAAGGACATTGGAACTGATTTCAGTGGTATAACTGTGTTTCTGCTTATTCCAGGTCTTTCCCCTTCTTATATTCTCAGGTCTTTCCCCTTCTCAGTTTACACTAATGTACCCATTATACGCCTGCCTGTCAGTTTGTCACACTGTGGTAACTTTCATGTAGCCTTGATGCTGGAAGCTATACAATAGATATTTCCAATACCAGCAGAATCCCTCATGGTGAACAGGTTTCAGTGGAGCTTTCAGAGTAAGACAGATTAGGAAGAAAGGCCTGATGATCTATTTCTGAAAATCATCCAGTGGAAATCTATGGTTCGCCAAAGAATATTGTTCCATTTAGTGCTGGAAGAGGAGCCCCGTAGGTTGAAAGGCACTCAAACTACACAGTGGCTGCAACAATGGACCAAGATGGTGCAAGACCAAACAATGTTTTGTTCCATTGTACATGGGATCAAAATGAGTCAGAGCTACTCAGTGGCAACCAACAACAACAATGTCCCCATAACATTTGTACTTTAAAGTCACAGCTCATACCCATCCCACACTTCATACACACTTTTTCTCACTTATTTCTCCTACCTCTAAATAGATATTTTTGATTCTTGTATGAAAACACTTAAATGAGTTTAGCTCTACCGTAACATTTAAAATTGTTTATTAATTAAAAGGTAATCTTTTTTTTAAAGCATATCTTGTTACAACTATTTAGAATATGTTATACCATAAAGAGAAAGTCTTACTTTAACTTTGATACCAGTGACTATCTCAGTGATCCCACTGAGAAAATGTATGAGGAACTTCATAAGTTGGTAAAAATATTCATTTCAAGAAAATGATGGTTAAATATATGGGAGGAGACACCATGAACTAATTAAAATTAGAAGCAGCTAGATTTTCTTAGGGAGCTCTGGTAGCATAGTGCCTAAGGCACTTGACTGCTAACTAGAAGGCTGGCGGTTCAAACCCACTAGCCACTCCTCAGAAGGAAGGTTGGGCAATCTACTTCCGTAGTGATACTGCCTCGGAAACCCAAGGAGGGGTCACAATGAGTCGGGGCCGACTCGACAGTACATAACAACAATAACAACAACAAGATTATCTTAATTCTGTAAACGGAATTTTCTGCTTCTTCCCTCCTTCCTTCTCTCCTTAGCTAAAACATCTCTAATATAGAGGTCATTGTCTCAAATTGCTGATTCAGTCGTTTATAAAAGTTTTTTTTCTTTTTTAAGAATAGCCTGTTATAAGACATAACAGAAGCTAAAAGTGGGTTGAAAAACAAATAAATTATAATATCAGCATAACTATTATGATATAATTCTACTTTTCCCTTTAGATGTTTTCTTGGACCACACCAAAATTAACAATGCATGGACATTTTATTGTTATAAATTTTATTAGTGTAATAGAAAATAATACATACAGATAACCATAGGATACACACACAGGAATTTAAAGGTAAATTTTATACTTTTCAATATGAAACAAAGTACATATCTCATGGAGATATATTGCTAGAAATGACATGAACCAACAGAATAATCATCTTGAAAATGAAAACTATAGGAACATATTTTTGGAATTACCAAATAATAAAAAGGTACGATCCATTACATGTAGCATAAAATACAGGTTATTGGAGAAAGCATTTCTCCACTCTTTGACTGGAAATAACAATCATATGAAATCTACTAGTCATTCAGATTTTTTGTAGATATATACAATATATACAGACCTTACAGAAAAAGTTATAAATCTCTCTCTCCTTCGTATATAATGACTTTACCCTAAGTATAATCTCTAAATGTAATATTTTCTTACAGTGATATCAGAATTCTTCTAATTTTTAATCTTCTTAGAGTCTGAACTGTTGGTTTCAAATTCTGATCACTTTGGAAATAAGGATAAGTTCCTCAAAAATGTGAAATTGGTAGGAAAGAGGTAAAAATTGATTTTGCAATGTCTAACACTCAATCTGCCGGTTTTTTCATATATTCTTTACATATTGCTATGAAATCATGTCTTCAACAATCTTTTGAAAACCACATATTGAAAGACTGAGTCATACATATCAAAGTCAGCAACACTGCCATGGTTCTATTACAAATTTAACTCCGAAACTAAAAAGCCTGCCAGACTCACTCAGATAGACGGCTGGATTTCATTAAAAAATCATCTCTGTCATCCAAAAAGTGAAGGTCCTTTAATGGGATCAGAAATGGGAAATGAAGTATCGTGTGAATTTTGTATAATATTTGGGTTGAGAATGGGGTCTTTCCTTATTTTCTTCATCGCATTTTAATAAAACCTAAAGGCTTATACATAGGTGTATATGGTGGGAGGAGGTATAAGTCCTTTGGAAATTCCTTTTTAATTTATGAGAAAGGATAAAATGTGGTGATTTCCATTTTATAATATCATTGAATAAAAAAGAAAGAATTATGTTTAAAGCCATTCAGACTTTAGATATGTGGCTGGTAAGCATGTCTTCATATGGTTTAAATGAATTCATACCAACACTTGTCACAGGTCCTGTGTATTAGGAGTTACAGAGAATTTCCACATTTCCTTCTTGATCTTTTAATAGATCAATCATGGGCAGAAGCAGACAAGGTAGGTATAATTATCTGCATATTTTATAGATGTGTAATTGAGACAATCAGAACATAAAGTGATTTGTAAAGAGTCTCACAACCGGGTACTGGTATCCTGCACCAAACAGCACCTTTCTAAGCTCTGTTGTTAGATGCCAACCTGTCATTTCTGCTCCTGGTGACCCCATGTATGCCAAGTAGAACTCCCTCCATAGGGTTTTCAAGGCTATGACTTCTCAGAAATGGGGCTAGCAGACCAATTACAAAGCCTTGAAGCACCACTGCATTTTTCCACAGCCCTCTTGAATCATGTGCCACCTTTGTCCAAACAGCATGATTTTTAAAATGTACTTTTCACCTTTGGGGATTCAAATGAACACTTTAAATGATACTGATTAAATCTTTCAAACAATGCTGCTGTAATGGGAAAATAGCAGTTGATTTACTACAATAAGGATTTAAACAAAATTCTGTTTTTTTAAAAAAATGTGTGTGTTTGTATGAATGGGAGGATGTGAGTCTATCCATAGGCAGTGCTTAAACTCAAAGCTTAAACTCAAATAGTCTTAAGAACATTCATATCAAAAGTCTGAAGTATGTAATATGTAAATTCCTTTGGTTCATCAAGTAAAGATTAAGGCATTTCAGATTCCCCTAAAAGGATTTACTGTTGTGTGTGTGTGTGTGTGTTTAATTATTGTATTCATATTTTACCCATAATGAAGTAGAAAGTTAAAAATACAGAGTTGGGAAAAAAAATAAAAACATGCATAATCATCTCATTTCATGAAAGCACTTCTTTGTATTCAACTAAGTTTCAAATAAACAATAATAAAGGACTATCACCACAGGGCATTTACAATAAAGGATAGTACTATGGGTACAGAACTTGACATTGGATGGACAATTAAGATGGCTGAAGTTGATCCTCTTGCATCCATATCTGTCAAAGAGAAAATGATCTTATTAATAAGAATTATACCAGTACAAATATTCAGGGCTAACACAATGACTCCCTCATTTCAGAATGAAATCATTGCATATACCAAACCTGGTGCCACAATTTATTTTTAGCCCTCATTTTATTTATCATTGCATCACCTAGTCTGGTATGCTAGAATGTACTTACATATACTAGTATCTAAAAAAACACTGATATTTAACTTTTCTTAAACTACATCAGACTTTGTTCATCTAATATCCCGTAACTTTAATTGAATTTGGAAAAACAACTTAATCATTTTGAAAACAATAGTACTCTAATACAAACAACTCTGAGATAATGCAATGGTTTAATTAAAAAAGTCTTTCATTGGATAAGGGTTAGGAACATCTTCATTGGTATGTATGTGTGGTTTTTTGGGTGGTATAGTCTGCATTTATATATTTTATGCATTTCCAGATGAGTTATCACGCATAATATAAAACATCATCTTTTAAAAAAACAATCAATAAAAGCTTCATTTTCGCAGAGAGGACTTGTGCAGTCACTTGTCTTTGCAAGTTCAGCGAGACCACAGATGTCAGATGAAAAGGCTACTCTTGACTCAGCAGCCCTAAAATACTAAAAAGTGTTTGTTCCTGCAAAACCATGGAACCTCTTCCTTTTAACAATGCCAATCGGCCTATAGTGTGGTGTTAATTTATACATTGTACTACTCTAGGAACAAGAGATCATGTCTTATTTAAAAACTTAAAGGGGGAAGAAAAAAAAAAAAGCTTAAGTTAATTCCTGGTTTTGCCCTTCTGAACTGCATACATTTTTAGAAATGTCTGTGGCAAGTCTGAGATCAGTAGTTCCAGTTTTCTCACTTTATTTTAGTTTCTGTTAGGCTATTAGAGTCTTTATGATTTCAGGGAGAGATAAATTCCTCCAAGTTTCCACCTCTCCCTTTCTCATTAGCTGTTAATGATGTCAGTCATTTATCCCCCTTAAATTAAATCTTGACAGTCCAGTACTATAGATTAGGCTGAGATCAAAAGAAAGGGAAGAGGAAACAAAGTTACTTATGGCATGAAGAACTACAGAGTCGTATAGGAGACAAGATGGCCTCTTCTGTATTTGTACTGAGGCCTGAAAACTCCAGACTTGAGATTTAAAAGACAAGATACAATTTCGCCTACCACCAATCACTGATAAAACACATTTGAACAAGTCTGTTTCTCTTAACTCTGAAGTATCATTTCTATAGTAAAATATTTCATTTGCATTTTGGAAGGAAATGTTCCTGTAAAATTCCTTTGATATCTGAAACTCCGACGTTTTACATATACATATACATGGATAAAGGGGCTCTGGTAGCACAATGCCAAAGGCATCTGACTGCTAACCAGAAGATTGGTGGTCCAAACCCACTGGCCACTCCGTGGAAGCAATCTTCCGTAAAGATTTACTGCCTCGGAAAACCAACGGGGGTTGCTATGAGTCAGAATTGACTGGATGGCAGTGGGTTTGGTTTTGGTTTTATACATACATACATACATTTAAAAAAAAAAAAAACTCACTGCCAATGAGTCGGATCCAACTCATATATCTATTTGTATATACATACATATCTATATCTATATCATCTCTATATGAGGAGCTCTGGTGGCATAGTGCCTGAGACATTTGACTGTTAACCAGAAGGCTGGTGGTTCAAACTCACCAGCTACATATACACGTACACATATATTACTTTGGCGAACATAATGTTTTATGAATATAATGTTTAAATGCTTTATGAACTTAATGCTAATTTAATTTTTCTATTTTAAAGAATTGATAAGATTCATCAGTCATATATAGAAGGTCAACACCTGGAATATTAAAGTCCTTAGAAACAGTCTGTGGATTTAACACTGCCCTGGAGAAGTGCTTTTAAATTCTATTTTTGTAGGCTATACAAAGGCAAATTTGGGCATAGTTTAGAATGAGAAATAAAAATCAAATTAATAATGTTTTGTGAAATATTTTTTTGCACCTTTCTGTCTTATTTTTATCCCTAATTTTCCCAGCTCTCAAGGAGTTTTTCTCACCTTGTCTCTCACATTCCAAAACCTTCTCAGTATCTCAAAGTTGGTGGGTTAAAAAGAAGGGATGGAGGAGCATTGATGGACTCACTGATGGGGTTCATGACTCTGATGTTGTCAATGACGGAAATGGCAACTTCATCAACTTACTGGTTATTCTTGGAATCCTGATCTGTTCACTACTGGTGCCATCCCCTCCATCTGTCGTAGCCCTAACTTCAATAATGTAGTCCTCTTTGAGGGGCAGCAAAAGTTCAGCTGACGTTTTATTTGTGTTCAGCACTTGGACATTATGTTGACTGCTAGTCCTATAGAAAACCTAAAATTCATGAACAAATACACTTATTTATTACATTGCTCATTTTATTTTCTTTGTAGCACTTATCCCTCTGAAATTATCCTTAATCATTTTCTCTAAGTATGCCTACTAGACTGTAAGTCCCATTCACAGTTCTGCCCACGGCTCATTAACTAGGGCTTAGCACATAGTAGAATCATTAGGCTCTCAGATTCAAGGATGTGGGAAAGAATGAACATCCATGGAAGAGTTCTGCTGGTTTGGGTATTTGGAAGGATGGGAATACAGGGGAGAGCTATACTGTATGTATCTTGAATTAGAGCTGAGGAATTATAGAGTCAATACCTTTAGTTGATTTTTAAGTAGTTTATGAGTGAGCATCAGAAGAAACTTATTGACTTAAAGAACAACATAAAACTTTTTGTCCAAAACTCCCCACATTAGCAGAATGACCTCACTTAATATGTATTTAAGAAATCACTTTTGAAAAATACCTTTTTTAAAAAATAAGGGCATGATAATTATATGTCAAAATTACATTATATAAGCCATTTTATTAGCAGAACAATTCATTTAACCTAGTTTTCCTTGGGAAGTAGCCCCAGAAGTAGGGAGAGAAAGCATTGCAAATATATAACTTACTTTATATCCTGTTACTTCTGATTCATTCTCTGATGCTTTTACTTGTTCCCAATTAAGCACCACTTTAGTGTCTGTAGCATTCCAAACAACATTTCCTGGTGGCTGACTGGGAGCTTGAAATGCAAAATGAGATATTAAAACAAATTTGAGCACAGAGTGATATTTCCACAGGAGCAGACAAATGACTGTCATAGGAGGCTAGTAGCAATAGAGCAGTGTCTTGATGACACATGGCATAGAGACAGAATAAGAAAAAATAGCTGAGTAGTTAAATTTCTTTTTATAAAACATTTCAATTAAAATATGAGATAATTTGTTTTACCATATCATACTCTTTAGGGATATCATGTTGATAGAGGAGATAAGGAAATTCCTTTATCTACCACTAGGTGGATGCCTGGTGGTGGGCCAAGTAGCCAGAAACTGTAACCTGTTTTGACATATACAGAGGCTAAGAGAAATTGCCACATGATCAGATTAAAGTTGCAAGAAATGAAATGTGGATGATTTTTAAGCCAGTCTTATATGATGAGATGGGCAAAATGTGAGGCAATCAGAAATAAGGATTACTTAGATTTATTCTCATGAAGTAATAGCTACATATGTGAAATATTGCTGCTGAGAGGCTATATTTTAAAGTCTTCATTTACCAAGTTTAAATCAATTTCTGAGAAAAATAATGCAAAACACTAAAAAGTTAATGAGAATTCCATTAGAGAATTAATGAAACTCTCTGAGGTTTGTAAACTTGGATTAATAGTTCGGTTCATTCTCATGAACACTGGATAGCAAACTGATGCTTAGGGGGTCAATAGCATTTGTCAACAGCAAAACAGATAGGACACTGACAATTTATTTCTTGTCAATCATAAATAACAAGCATAGTATTCTTCATTTGGCAATAGCATCATAATGGCCCCAAACTGTGTAGAAATATGTTGTGCTTATGGATTTCAACATAGAATATGATTTGGTTAACTAAATTTGTAATGGAAAAAATGATATAAAAGATTGGCTATCTGGAGAAATTTCTAAACATCGGTGACTCCTACCATGAAGGAGAGATGGCTGGAATTATAGATGGGAAGAGCTCTCAGATGCATGCATGTGACTAATGACACCAAACTAGATTGTATTCGTTGCAGATTCTTTTGCTTAATATCTTCTCTTTAATACTCTGTGTTGCCTTTAAAATCTTGTGATTCAGGATGAACAATGAATTTAAGTCAGCTAAGAATATTCAAGCTGCAATGCTTTGATAACAAAAAATGTGCATAACAGAAACTGCTTAGATTCTCAATATTCTTTGCCTTTGAATTGTACCATAGACTGCCAGAAGAATGAACAGGTCTGTCTTGGAAGAAGTGCAGACAATGCTCCTTGGAGGCAAGAATGGGCAGACTTTATTTCACCTACTTCGGTCATGTGGTCAGAAAGGACCAGTCCCTGAAGAGGGATATCATGTTTGCTAATGTGGAGGGTCAGCAAAAATGGGAAGACCCTCAACGAGATGGATTGACACAGCAGCTCTGATGATGGGCTCAAGCACAGCAAGGATTGTGAGGATGGTGCAGGACTGCGTAGTGTTTTGTCTGTTGTACACAGGGTCACTGTGATTCAGAATTGACTCAGTGGCACCTAACAACCACAACAATTGCTTAGTGTTGAAATGCTCATTATCTTGCTCTGGTGGCTCTGTCCAAATCATATGAGTACATGGTTGTTAGAACATTTCCCCAAATTCTGTGACTCTTGACACACAATAAAGGACACATCCAGTTTGATGTAGCTTAGAAAACCTGCTTCAGCATGATTTGTCCCTACCAAAAGATGTGCTCTGGGAAGTTACTGAAAACTTGAGTAATTTTGGTTAAATCACCCATTCCAACACCAGCCTGGCAGAAGAAATGACTGCACTATAACTTTGGGGTTTGCTTGCATGAATCCCAAAGTAGAGAGGTTGAATGAGTTCAGCCTGATTTGAGTAATTTTTGAAAAGACAAAAAAATAAAAATAAATGGGAAAATGGAAAGGAAGAAAGAATAAAGGGCTTTTGCTGGGTGTGATTATTCTTATTTTTAATCACATTGGTGTTTCCTGAGCAGCACATACCTTTCTCATCATTTTTTGGTATTTTTTAAAAAATGGAGTAAATTACTGAAAAATTTAACTATCTATTTTTTTAGCCTTGTACCAAACAATAATAATCACACAATAATGAGCTTGATATGATAATTACAATCTTCTGGGATTCTCTAAAATAAGTTAAGAATTATTAAAAATTAACAAAAATTGTGAAATACCCTTAAAATCATCTATGTTATTATCATTGGTAAGAATAATACAATCTGACAAATTCTAGACAAGATAAATATTCCTTTTCTCCTCAAATTTTTTATATGCAACTGATACTGATCAAACATCTATAATATGTTAAACATTGTAGACTATGCTTTTATATAGTTTACTTAATTCTTATTAAATTGCCTTACAATAATATCCATACCTGTGCATGGGTAATCTCAGCCCAGAGAGTTAAAAAAAAAAAAAAAATCTAGCTAAAATACACAACTAGTATCAGGGATTACTAGTGGATTCGAAGTAACTCTGCTGAATTCTAAAGCTGATGATTTCCATATTATATTATGCTAACCATCTGTGAAGTAGCTTTGATGGTGCAGCTGTTAAATGCTCAGCTGCCCCAGCTGCTAATTGAAAAACTGTCCATTCAAGCCCACCCAGAAGCTCTGCAGGAAATAGACCTGGGGATCTGCTCATGGCAGCTACATGGGTGTCAGAGCAGAACTATGCTCCACTGGGTTTTCAATGGCTGATTTTTGGAAGTAGATTGTCAGGCCTTTCTGCCAGGGTTCCCTTGGGTGGACTTATACTCCTTACCTCTCAGAATTTTGGATGTACTGGGGAAACTTACGCGCAAAGTGTAGTTTGCATAGTATCTTCTCCAACCTTCCCATAAGCATTGTCCTTTCCACTTTTGGTTTCCATCCTCCCAAACATTTAGTTACGTCTTTTGAAAGCTTACATGCCCTTCCCACCAGCCACTCCTCGGAAGGAAGATCGGGCAAACTACTTCTGTAGTGATACTGCCTCACTACAGAAAGAGGGGTCGTTATGAGTCAGATCTGACTTGACGGCAGTAAATTTGGTTTTGGTTTTTGGTATCTATCTTTATGGCATCAAACCTCAAGTTTGAACTCTTTTACTTCCACATCCTTTCTCTATAAAGACTACCCCTGTTTTCCAACAGAGCCATCTTGTAACATCACAGAAATATCTACCTAAATACTCAAGGTAGAGCCTGGATTCAATGTGAACGTTTACTACAAGTCACACACCATAGGTACACTTTCCACCCAAAAGAAGTCACAGTTTCACATCTGTCAAATAAGAAGAGGAACTGGTAGAGCTGCTATCAGATTAATAGATACAGAATAGGTGAAAACACTTTCTAAAGCAGAAGCTGTAACTTGAAAGCTTATCAGCCAACGTCAACTGACAGATGTTTTTGTCGAACCTAAACAAGGTATTTTAAGGGAACTTGAAGGTGCAGTAGTTAAACACTATGCTGCTAACCAAAAGGTTGGCAGTTTGAACCCACCAGTCACTCCATGGGAGAAAGACCCGGCCAACGATCTGCTCCCTTAAATGTTACAGCCTTGGAAATGCTTTGGGGTTCTATTCTGTCCTAAAGGATTGCTAAGAGTCAGAATCGACTTGATGGCAATGGATGTGGCTTTTGCTTTGGTAATAAGCATGGTATTTTACATAACTTACTTAGTTGTCAATAGTTACAACTTGGGAGCTTTCCTTTCAGATCTGGATTTCTGGTTCCTTCTGGAAAATCACAAGATCAGAAACATTGGGTCTATGCTGATGTAGCAAGAATGGGCTGGAGTTAAGAGGTCACCCAGTCACTGCCTCCATTCCTACTCAGCCCTTCTGCCTGTTTGCATTCAGCTACTAACCCAAAGGTTGGCAGTTTGAACCTCCCACAGTGACACTACAGAAAGAAAGGTCTGGTGACCTGCATCTTAAAGATTACAGCTAAGAAGACCTTATGGAGCTCAGTTCTGCTCTGTAACACGAGTCCTCATGAGTTGGAATCAACTCAATAGTTACAGGTTTGGTTATTCAGTTTTAGTCATTGAAGGCATTTAGTTTTATGATTCTGCTTTTAAACAAATGCTAATTTTCAGTAGTTTGTATACAGTTTTGGAGACATTTTATTGACATATTTACATAAGTAATCTATCTTGTTGGAAGAAATCTCTAAAATGTAATTTGTAATTTTTTATTTCAAAAAGGCTTAAATATGCAAATAAAAAAAATTAGTTGCTGTGGAATCTACTCTGAACGTGTTAGAGTAGAAATGTGCTCCGTTATGTTTTCAGTAATTGATTTTTTGGAAGTAGATTTCTAGGCCTTTCTTCTGTGGCACCTCTTGGTGGACTTGGACTCCAACCGCTCGGTTAGGAGCAGATTGCTTAATCATTTGCCACAGCCATAGATGCTCTATAAAGGCTTAGGCTTGTGGATGTTGAAGACAGGAATATTGAGGAGAAAAGACTCAGATGGTAGATGGTACAGGCAGATGGAATATAAACCAGAGATCCTTAGAAATCTTTCAGGGCACTTGGATATAATCTTGGGTTCTTCAGAAATGCTTTGTTGATGATTCTGACTTATTGGGTGGTGGTATATGTTTCTTATTGTTTAAAATCTTTGCAGGACCTCCCCCCCAACACACACACACAATGGGAGAACTGGGGTTTCCTACCTCAATGACATGGCTCTTGGCTCTATGACTTCCTGCCTGGGGTAGACAGACTTACCCTTCTCATTGGCATCTTAAACATATCAGGCTTGGCCATGTAATTTGTTTTGATCAATGTAATGTAAGCAGAAGTGATCTGGGCCACTTCCAAGCAAAAGCTTTAAAGGTCATTGAAGAGCATGGTGTGTCCATTCTTTCTTTTCCCTCTTCCATGAAATCAGCATGTCCCAGAGAGTGACTGCTTTTTCAGTCTTGAGTGAGGATGGCATGGATCAGATCTAAGCCAAGTACTGAAGTGGGAATGAGTAGGAGATAGTTGTGTAGCATATCTCCTATGACTTCTAATTTCATCTTTCATATTTCATCCTGTGTGGAAGCCCAATTCAGAACTGGCTGATTGAGTTCCAAACTTCCTTAGACCTAACTTGATTTATGATCTCAGAAATAATTTATCATCATTCATTTTCAGACTTTTTCTCTTCCAATTCAAAATTTACTGTTCGTAGTATGCTAAAATAGACAAAAATGATAAAAACTAACTTAATTCTAATATAAAGGTAGCATACTACTAGAGTTATATATCACAATACTATTTGACAGGTTATAAAATTATTTCAATAATATTAACCAGAGAGGTTCCTGTTATTATTCTTCAATAATAATAACCATAATTTTTCTGTGGATTTGATTATCAGAATTTTCAACACCACCTTTATTTATAGATTTTACTTATTTTTTCTGTCTACAAACAAGTCATTACTACAGAAGTTGTTGATTAGATGAAGGTAGGGATATAAGACATGTCTATATTTTCCTAAAGAAAAATGGCAAAACATAATGTGGTGTACTAGTATTATGGAATATTATACATACACTGACTATTTAAGAAAAAATATTAATAGTATGGGGAAATGGTTATGACACCTAGGTAAGCAGCATAAACTCTATTATATAAGAGCAAAACATTCTATAGAACAAAAGTTCAGAAAGAAAAAACAAAAATACTAATAATATTATTTCTGAGTTGTAGTGGTGATTATGAATGTCTGTAATATTGAATATTCCTTGAACTGTCAAAAGAATGAACAAATCATTCTGGTTTGTCTGGTTCAAACCCACCAGCCACTCCTCGGAAGACTGAGATGCTGTAGAGATATCGCCTTGGAAACCCAAGGAGGGGTTGCTATAAGTTAGGATTGATTCGATGTCAGTGAATTTGGTTTCTCTTTTCTTGCTTTTTTTTTTTTTCCTTAAAACAACTAACAAGTGTTCTTCTGGTTTTTTTTTTTTTTTTCCTAATTTTCTATTATGAATATGCTTTCCTTTGCATAGTAAAAAGTAGAGGCTATTGAAATAAAGATTACTATTGTCCAGAGTTTCCAGTGGTTCTTGCTCCATAGTGGTGACAGTGAAGCTGGCATTTATTTTCAAAATATGGAATTTTAAGAACTTATACTTGCTGTGATAAATTATACAAAATTCAACGTCTTTCCCAACTCTTTTCTTTAGTCATCTGATGGTAATGAGATGACTTAAGTGATAAGTGGTTATTATCACCAGTGGCCAAGAGGTTGACTGTGCACTTGGACTTCACTTGAGATGAAAAGAATAAGCATTTGTAATTAAACTTCTTAAGCATGTGGCATTGGCAGACATCAATTAACTGAAAGCCCATTTCTTTGAAGTAATGAGATATATTTGTCTTAGAATCACTGACGCTCTTATAAATTGTTAACTTCTATACCTATAGATGGGAGCTCTGGTAGCGTAGTGCCTAAGGCACTTGACTGCTAACCATAAGGCTGGCTGTTCAAACCACCAGCCACTCCTCAGAAAGAACATGGGGCAATCTACTTCTGTAGTGATACTGCCTGGGAAACGCAAGGAGCGGTCACTATGAGTCGGTTCCGACTCGAAGGCACATAACAACAATAACATACCTATAGATGGGAGCTCTGGTGGCTTAGTGCCTAAGGCACATGAATGCTTACCAGAAGGTGGGCAGTTCAAACCCACCAGCCACTCCTCAGAAGGAAGTTTGGGCAATCTACTTCTGTAGTGATACCACCTTGAAAACCCAAAGAGGGGTCTCTATGAGTCGGATCCGACTCAATGGCACATAACAATAACAACTACAAGGACTTTCTATACCGGCTTTTGGATCTTGAGTGATAGAATTCTCACCTTCTATGTGGGAGACGCTGGTTAGACCAATGTACCTCATGGACAGGTACAGTGTGTCAGTGGTGCTTTGCATGTTGGTATGATCCTCAACAGGTTTCAGCAGAGCTTCCAGACCAAGACAGACTAGGAAGAAAGGGCTGGAAATCTATTTCTGAAAATCAGCCAGTGAAAACCTATGGATGGCAACAGTCCCATCCACAACCAATCATGAAGATGGTATAGGATCAGGCAGCATTTTGTTTCATATACATGGGGTCACCATGAGGTAAGTTCAGACTCAATGACAAGTAACAACAATAGGTCTTTAACATCACTGAAATAATAATGTCACAAATGAGTGAGCAGGTTCAGGGCTTTGTGCAGGCAAGGGTATGTTGCTGGTATTTAAGTGTACAATGGCTTAAGTTTTACTGTATTTATTAGTAGTACTTATAGCCTCAATATTTAACTTAGTACTTTATTAACATCTACTTATGACATAGTAAGGAACTCTGGTGGTGTAGGGGTCAAGGCATTTGGCTGCTAACCAAAAGGTCAGTGATTCAAACCCACCAGCCA
>NW_006921767.1:2570879-2586131 GCF_000298275.1 Orycteropus afer afer | reverse complement strand
TAGTGCATGTTAAAAATGACCCACAGAAACAGCAAGAAATGGAGAAGGTGGGTCACATATATAATTTGAAGAATCTCACCTTAAAATGCACCCTGAATAGCGTAGAGTAGAAAATTACACAATTAAACTATATATACGAGAACTTTTTTTTATATACAAGAACTTTAAATTCCAAATTATGTGTTTGAAGCTGCGATATTCATTTTATGAAGATGCTCTGAAGTACTCTGACTCCGATTCTTTTAGTGCTTGTCTTATGCATATTTTATTTTTTACTTCCTGAAGGCATGTTCAATTGGTTTCCTTAAAGACAGGCAACTGATTATGCCTGGATATGCCTATCATTTTGAAAAGCAAAATTTTAAGTGCAAAACTGATTGCACAATTTAATATTACTTTATTTTATCAAATCTATCCACATGTATAATAACCAGTGAAAGTATACAAAGATAGGATTTCGTTATTTCAGGGGCCTGTGTTCCTGGCCAGGCCAATCAAATTTTTCTATCAACTTTCTGCAAAACTTGGTTCATGGATGGGCATCAACCCAAGCTGAGCCAATAAGAATTCGATTTATTTAGCTCTGAGTGGAGTAATTGGGAATTTACTGCCCACTTTTTTCTGAGTGTTCTGTTGAGTGAAAATAGGCCTTGAGGTGCCAATGAGCACCATGTGATGCACACAGGAACAAAGACAAGAGATGAAGACAGTCATGGTTTAATCCTACAAAACCTGTTGGCCACAAGCTATGATCACTTAACCTCTGGAGATAGAGCTCTGGGGAGACAATAGTGCTCAAAACAGGCAAAATACCTACCCTCAATGAGCCTATATCAGGACTGGTTGGAGAAGATAAAAATAAAATATGTATGTACAACATACATATAGTATGTTTGCTGTGCCCAAGAATAAAGCACGGCAGGAGACAGAATGTCAGGAGATGAGGGGCTGCCATTGTAATTTAGTGGCCCGGTAGCCCTGAGGTTACAGGTGACTGAAGATCTGGAAGAGATGAGGTAGTGTGTCGTGTGGATATCTGTAGGCAAACGGACAGCAAATGTAGAGGCCCTGATTGAAAGTGGAATGAGCAAGGCAGAGAAAAGGGGGACATGCATTGTAGCAGGAGCTAGGGGATGGATTGCATGGGGCCTTCTCTGGCATTTAAGGATTTGGCATTTATCTGAAGTGGAGTGGGAAGTCATCAGAAAGTTCTGAGCAGAAGAATGGTGGTCAGCACCACTCTGACCTAAGGAAAATAAGGGCAAAAGGGGTTGAAGAGTGAGGGGCCTTGCCATGATCCATTTAAGAAATGGTACAGCTTATCCAAGTGCGACTGCAACAGATACAACAGGAAATGGTAGTTTTTGGATAAATTCAGTATCTGGATTGGTTGCAGCGTATGAGAGAGAGAGAGAGAGAAAGAGAAGAATTGAGACTGACTCCATGATTTTGGGCCTGAACAACTGAGGTAATGGCATTGAATTTATTGTGATGGGGAGGTTTATAAAAGGGAAAGGTTTTAAATGAGGCGGAGGCAACAACTAAGAACTCAGTGTTAGAAATGTTCCCTTTGAGATGCTACTAGACAGTTCCTGGGGGTGTTATTTGCATGCTTGGATCAATCCATACTGAAACCCAGAGCTATCACTTGACTTTTCAGTTATGCAAACCAGAACATTTGCACTACATATTACTTTCTGCAAACTCTGAGCATATACCTCTCAATATGTTTCATTTAAGAGGCCAGTAAATTCTATAATTTATAAACCATCTGCAAATTCTCATTATCACTACCTTTAGATAGAAGATGTTGTTAAGAGTCAGCTCTCTTTAGGTTGGAAATGACAGAAACCATTTCAGATTACTTTAAGAAGGTAATTAGTGTTTAACTTATAAATACTTTTAAAAAACACAAGTATTTGGATATAGAAAATTGAGTGTTTAATGGAAGCTAATCAACTCAATTTGAGAATACTTGTTATTTTACATTAATCAAAAATATCACCCAAGATCTGTATTGGCATAAAACTTTGCATACTGGATTCATGATTACAAATGTGTGAAACCTGCATATTTTAAGGAAGATGGTAAAGATCTATAGCCTCTCTTTTGCATTCACAATGTGGAGTCAATAACTTATAAAGGGCATTTTATTAGTAATAATGCTTTAGGCTGACCTGCTTCTTTAGGTTTGATTCATCCATTCAGCCATCCATTCAACATTTAATGAATAATTAGTTTATGCTATTTGTGTGCTGGACACTGGAGCTGGGTGAACAAGACACAGAAGGACCCTTTGCCCACAAAGCTAGCAATCTAGAGATGAAGACAGAGAGCAAGCAAGTATTCTCAAATGCTATTTTAGTTCTTTATGCCTGAGGCATGAAGATAATTTTACTTCACAGTGTACATCACAAAAGTCTTACCAAAATTATTATCTAGGATTTGAAGCTAAACCCATGTCAAAAGTTAGGATGACTATTAAAGGCTACCAGAAATCATATTAGAAATGGCTTTTGCAACATGGGTATACGGGTAGATAGATGGGTGTACAGGCTGAACTATTAGGTGTGTCTATGAATCAGGGAGTATACCCAAGAACATATTTAGGGTCGGCAGACAATGGCCCTATAAGTTTATGTATATGATTTGAATTCCTAGGTGTATAGTAGAGCTGACAAGGGGCAAAGATGTAGTCATTGCTTGGTCACAGCCAGCTACCAAGAGGGACTGAGTAGTTGAACCTGTGGGCTCCGGACCATAGTCACAGGCGACATCAAGCTCAATTGGCATAACATACTACACAAAACATTGTTCAACCTCCTACTTTGGCGAGTAGTGACTGGGATTTTAAAAGCTTGCAAGCCGTCATCTAGATGCAAAGATGGGTCTCTCTTTGTCCAGCAAAGAAGAATGAAGAAAACCAAAAATTCATGGAAACAATTAGTCCTAGCAACTGGTACACAATCTGATCTGCAGCCCATATGACTATGAGACCAGAAGAACTAGATGGTACCTGGCTACTACTGTCAACCACATGGAAGGGGTCTTATGTAGGAGATCCTGGATAGACAGGGAGAACAAAATTCAAAATCATTTGGAGAAAAAAAAAAAAAGGGTGGGACCAGGTTTGCTGGTCTGATAGAGCCTGGTAGAACCACTGAGACTATGGTCCCTAGCTGCCCTTCAGGTCTGGAATTGAACCTATGCCTGTGGCTTCCAGCCACATATGTCTATTATAGGCATATGAGTTGAACATTTACCTTAGGTAGATACACTCCTTGGAGAGAACAATCATGGGAGAAAAGGGGTGTTTATGCACAGGAAGACAGCGCAGGGGGCAGGAGTGCATGGAGGGATGGACACAGGGAAGAGGTAATTAGCTGGAGGAAGTATGAGGGGAGCTATTGCATTTTGGCGAATTGTGGTCAATGTCATGAGACAAAGTGTATGTGAACTGCTGTATGGGAAGTGAACTTGCTGTGTAAATTTTCATCCAAATCGCAATTAAAAAAGAAAATGGCTTTTGCAGATTGTTTTACTTATATTTTTGGTATGTGTTTAAAATTTTACTTTTAACATAAATTTTTTTAAAAAAATTGAAATATGCCCTTTATGTGTAATATTAAAATGATTAGGAATTTTAATATCTGTAAGCATTTACCACCAAATCTAGGAAACCTTTCCTTAATAAGTCTAACAGATGAACATGCATATGCTAGTTAAACTGCAACAATAAGAAAGCATTGCTTATGGAGGGATTTCATGTAATTGTTGGAATTCCAACCAGACTATAGCTCCATGACGAGCTCTGGTAGCATAGTGCCTAAGGCACTTGACTACTAACCAGAAGGCTGGTGGTTCAAACCCACCAGTCACTCCTCAGAACGAAGGTTGGGCAATGTACTTCTGTAGTAATACTGCCTCGGAAACCCAAGGAGGGGTAGCTGTGAGTCAGGTCTGACTCCACAGCACATAACAACAAGAACATAGCTCCGTGAGCTCAGGAGTTCTGTCTGTCTTTGATGACCTTACCCAGTGACTGTGCACAAAGCAAAATCAAAATAAATATTGGTGTTAAACGAATCATGAATAGTCTAATAATATCATTGAAAAAGTGGAAAATACATGGTTAAATCTACATCTGGGTTTGGACATCTGTCCTATTATTGTTAGTTGCCTTTGAGTTGATGCTAACTCATGACCTCATGTGTATGGAGTACAACTACTCCATAGGATTTTCAAGGCTGTGACCTTTCAGAAGGAGATCACCAGACCTATCTTCTGAGGCACCTCTGGGTGAGTTGGTATCTCCAATCTTTCTACTAGTTGAGTGTTTAAAGATTGATACCACCCAGGGATTCCAACATGATCTCAGGAAAGTTATAGAATCTCTCTACGCCTCAGTTTCCTCATCTCTGAAGTGAGGACACTAATAGCTTCAAGTTAGGGTGTTGCTGTGAGTTAAAGTATTAATGTATCAAATGTGCTTGGAACAGTGACAGGAATGTACTCAGTGTTAGTCATCATCATTATTATTATTGTTATGTGCAAATTTCTACTTCACATTGGCATTTATATGCTATTTCTAAGTTATGAAAGACTTTTTGCTTCTTTTAAAATATTTACTTGATTTATATACATTATCATGACTTGATTTTAAATTGATTTATAATCAGTCTCTTCCTTTGTCTTAACCATTCCTATAATTTCTTCACTGATTCCACCATGATATCACAGTTTCTTTTACAATCATAATTTTCCTGGTTTGTAATCACATCAAATATTAAGTCAAAGGAAAGAGCCAGATAAACTTGTTTGCATATATATTTGCAATCAGAATTTTTGATTGATGCTGTGCTTTGAATATATGAATAATGATGTATATTTATACCTTACTAATTCAGAATTGTTATTGAGAAGACTAAACACATTTAGTGAGAAGTTCTAAATACATAGTACTTCCAGTTTAAGTATTTCCAAACCCAAATAAATGCTCTTTGGTCAAACCACAACTATGTGTTAGGAATAAAGGTTGGGTCATGTTTTCGCTAATATTTACTTGAAAATAACATATAATTGTCACACTACTTAGTTGCTTGCAAATTTACATTTTAAAGGGATACAAATGATTTCTTGACAAACTTAATGCTTAATACAAGTAAGTTGGCAGCCAAACTTTTTTCTACAGATAATGCAATGATAAACATGAAGTTCTCTGATGAAACAAACATTGACAAATTAAAATCCAAAGTAGTAGAATGATGTTTCATATAGATTTTCAATTATCTACAACAATGCTAGTCAATGATAATCACATTGATGCAAATGAACAGAATTGGTTTTTTCTTTTATCACCAGACTTCTTAGCAACAAATGTATGTTATACAAATTTGGAAATCTTATACAAAATGTAGCACTGCACTAATGAAATTAGCAATCTAATACAATAGTCTCACTTCTGTATAAAGACAATCGAGCAAACATTTTCAGTGAATTAATAAATTTTCAAAATAAATTGATGAAAAAAAAAAATTCAGCAAGTAAAATCATGATATCATTGTACTAAAACTGCTTAATCATTTCATGCCTCACTTTTCTCACCTTTTAAATGAAAATAGTATCAGTACCTACTCCATGGGGTTGTTACAAAGATTAAATGTAGCAATGTATGTAAAGCACCCGCTATACAGAATGTTCTGAATTGCTGTTAGCTATGCGGATGACAATGTTGACAACACAAAAGGATGCATTGTGAGAAAGCACCAGTACAGTACAGTGACTAAACATATTTCTGTGCTACCAGTTTAAATATCTGTGGGAAACTTGGAAATCTCAAAGAACAGACTTCCTTGCAGACTCATTTAAAGTCATGCTATGTTAATGTATAGCTTATAATTGGACTTTAGGGATTAACCTGTGAATGCACAGCTAAAGAAGACTCAACTTTGAAAACAACACTGATACCTCTGGTTAGATTTCTTTTTAAGTATCAGTGTAGTCAAGTGGACCAAAATGTATCTGAACTGCTGTATGGAAAATAGATTTGCTCTGTAAACTTTTACCCAAATCACAATAAAAATTAAAAAAATAAAATAAAATGATAAAGAATCCTATTACTATGGATGCAAACTGCAAACTGTTTTTCTTTTTGAATTTGAAAAGCTGGAGTATACATACGTGTTTTCTTGGTTGTTGCATTAACTGTGGCGCTAAAGGGACCGGTACCAGCACTATTGTAAGCCCGGACAGCTGTGTAATAGGCTAGGTTGCTTTTCAGGCTGTGGAGTCTGGCTGATGTCTCATTTCCTGACACTTTTACTTTGCTAGATGATTCTTCTTCTCCTCCATTGTTATTCCAGTACCGCACCTGGTGGAGACAGAAGACATAAAACATGCAAAGTGTTGATAAAATACTGCCCTTTACATTAAGTGATTTTGTTGAAACTGCCACATTTATTTTCTTATTGACTCAGAAAATATTTACTGAGGACCCATACTGAAGACCTTGATAGCAAAGATGAAAACAGGAAACCATTCCCCTGCTATAAGTAAACAACAGTTTAAGCACAATAAAAAAGGTAATTGATTCTCAGTCTCAGAGTCATGGAGGAAATAAAAACTAGTGGGGACTTCGGCTGGACAGCCAGGTTCCATGTCAATAATGGAGCCCCTACTTAGCTCTAGTCCCTATGTGTTATAAGAGTTGATGCATTTGGCTGCTACCAAAAGGTTGGGGGATCAGTGGTTCAATGCTTTCAGTCTGCCCAGGGGGGCCTCCAAAGAAGGCCTGTGGCACAGTACTGAAAAGCTAGGAAGAGAAAGATAATAAGCAAGCAAACACCTGAGCCAGATAAACACAAAGAGACTAAATGCTAAACGCTGTAGTATTATAAGTGGAAGAATTAAAGGGACAGCTTCATATTCAAAGAGTGAGCTCAGCTCCTAACCTGTCCAGTGCAAGCTCAACTCCAGAAAGCTGGCACCCCTTTTTTTTTTTTTTTAACTACGTTGGAGAGTGAGAGTTCCTTCTGTGAAGAATGTAAACTGTCCGAGAAAAGACCATCAAAAAGCTGGCTGACCACACGATTGTTCTACAGCTATGGTAAAGAGTCACAAACACACCTGTACAGGCAGAGCTGCTGTATGGAAAGGAAAGGCAATTAAAACATTTGCTCTTAAATATAAATATATACTAGGATACTTTATGTGTACTTTCATCATTCAGATCCATGGAAAATAATCTGTAACTTCTTGTAAAGATACCTAGGTGGTCCCAAAATGAAAACACAGTAAGTTAGAATATTTGAAAGAAGAGAAATGAGGGGAGGAAAAATAAAATAAAGATACATGTTACCTAATGATTTCAAATTTTTGTTAAAAAATATTCCCACTATGCATTACTAGAAAAGATTGTCCATAAAACCAAAACCCAAACCAACACTAATAACAACAAATAACTGGTTAGGCAAATGGCTCATAAACAGTATAAGTATAATTTGTGTCACAATTGTTTGATTATCTGAAACAGGGATCAGGAAGATAACATAAATGTGTACAAAAAACTGGGTAACATAGCAGAAGTTCCACGTAAATAATGGAGCCACTACTTAGCCCTGAGTGGTGCAATGGTTAATGTACTCAGCTGCTAACCAAAAGGTTGGTGGTTCATCAGTTCAGTGGTTCAAATCCACCCAGAGATGCCTCTGAAGAAAGACCAGGTAATCTACATTCCAACTATCCAAAATAATGAAAATCCCATGGATCATAGCTCCCTCATGAGTCACCATGAGTTGGAGTTAACACAAACATCTTTCAATTAGCTCTAGTGGACTGTGAAGGTAGGCTCAGAGTTTGCACATCTTGTTTTATTATTTATTTTTTTTTTAAGAAAGTAGAATCCCAATTTTATGTGAAATGCCTCAAATTTAGGGTTTGCTCAACCCTAAATATAAGACAAATTATAAGACACTGTGTAGGCCAAACAATACGTGTTTGTGGGCTGCATAGGGTACAAGTTTTAGTCCCTTGAGCAAAAGACACTAGAAGTTATTGCTCTCTTAAAATATGAGCCACTATAAAATTCACACATTAAAATTGGGGGAGAAAAAACAGTTGGCAGCAAAGCATAAATCTCAGTTTTTTTCAATAATGATCCCAAAGTAGCAAAATAATATTGTATTAGAGCAATATTTTCCATCTCTATATATAGATAAACACACACCCACACATATTCCCCAAAAGTCCTGAAAAATGCTGTTCATATAGAGTGTATCTGTATTTTTCTAGGAAAAGAGTTATTAGTTTTTGTCAGAGTCTATAAAGTAAAATATAAGCCCCACATGATTAAAACTGGATTGGATACATAGTTTCTACAACTTTAAAGCACCAAATTAACACTAAATTTTAATGATGACATTTTAGCAATAGAAAATTCACACATCTGACAGATCCCATTTACCATTACAAAGGAAAGTAACGTGGACTTTATTCATCAATTGAAGATAATGCACAAATTTGTCTGTCATAAAGCCATGGCCCAGAAAACTGTTAATAGGTGATAAAAGCTCATATACATTCTAAATGTACCAACATTAAGCACTGTAGGTGTTGTTAGGTTTAGATGATGACAAAGTGATAAGAGATGATAAGATAGTTTTCCTGCTCTTGGGAGCATTGTTTCATTATTAACTAAGAAAAACATATAATCAATGATTACAATAAAATGTGACAATTTCTGAGGACTTGTGGTCTCGGCATATAGCATAGATTGGAAAAAATATCACATAAAACTGAGCTCAAGTAATCCTCATGTAAAACATGAGATAGCAGAGGCATGGAGAAGTTAAGTAACTCAATTAAGATCATACTGTTATAGGTACTGGTCTCTTGTTTGGTTCCAATCTAGGAACTAATTTTTCCTCCTGATATATCAAATTGGAGCTTTTCTGGAGTGATGCCTAAGGCATCTGACTGCTAACCAGAAGGCTGGCAGTTCAAACCCACTGGCCACTCCTTGGAAGGAAGATTGGGCAATCTACTTCCATAGAAATAATGCCTCAGAAACCCAAGGAGGGATCACTATGATTTGGGACCAACTCGACAGCAGCAGTGAGTTTGGTTTATATCAAATTACCTCAATATAAGTTGTCTTAAGAAAGTATTCTTGGGAAACTAAGTTAAATAGAAAATGAGTATAATTTCTAATTGGCATATGCAATGTCTTTGGCAATTCCATTTAGTAAAGTTCTTGAATGTTCTTGACAGCAATATGTTTCTGAAGTACTTTAACCAATCTCTGTGTATCCACATGAGATATTCCTATTCAGATCTTGTTCCTGGCTGATATTTGAACTGTTTAGAGACAAATAAAATGTGTGCCAAATTTGAACATGACACTAGATGGTTAAATTGATTATATTATTAAATAGCTTCACTTAATGAAATGATTATACATATATTCATTATATAGAATATTGCTCAAAACTATTTCTATAATAATAGAAAGAGAAAAGATAGAAAAGTCAAGAAAGAAATAAAGACAAAGATGCCATATTTCCTATCAGTTGTGTTCTTGATCAAATGGTAAAATTATTACATCTGAGAAAACAGAATATGACTACATGGTAAACTGGATTTTATAGATACAACCACAAAACAGAGATGAACAATGGAAGGAATCTATGTTGAAAGGACAAACTCTGGAAATATATTTTACAGAAAAGAGTTATCATCTAGCTAACATAACTTGAAGATAGCATCTACTGGAAATGAACAGAGACAAGCATGATAAAGTACACAAAATACCTCACTGCCAAGAAAGATTGTCACCCGACCCAACTGGTAGGAAACTAGATAGGAATAGTAATCCTATCTGGAGGACTAGCTATAATGCACTGATCTAAAATGGACTGAATTATAAAAATATGAGATTCAGAAAAAAGATCAGGCATATTGAAAAATAAGCAAAACCCTAAACTGGAAAAATACAATTATTTAAAAAAAAAAAAATCAATGGTAGAATTAAGCTGAAGAGTAGACGACAGAAGGGAGAATTAATAAATCCAGAACATGCCATGGAGACAGAAATGAAAATTTTAAAATCAAAGTTAAGAGACATGGAGGCTAAAATTAATAGATCCAATAGAGTATAAATTCAAGAAATGATAATATTAAAACAGAAAATGTCTGAGAATTTTCTAGAACTGAAGAAACATTGAAATTTTTATATGGTAAACTCAGCTCGAGTTAAGTGTGGGAAAAATAAAAGGTAAATTCCACTTCAAAGGAGAGAAGGTTGAGAATGAATTAGGAGTCCTTGCCATCTGTTCATTGCTCCACATCTGAGGGACACAGTTCACCACCGTTAAGAGGAGTGAGTGATTAGTGAGGGGTCCGAGGAGCGTGCACCTGTGAGGGGAACGATATGCATTTCTTGGCTGAGAATGTACCAGAAGGCAGTCAATGTGGAGGCACAGATCAAAGTCAGGGCCTGTCTGGTCATCACCACAACTCCAATACTCAGAACAAACCCTGCTCATACTGGGTATTCAGTTAAAATTTGTGAACCACTTGAACAAATGCAGTTTTAAAATGCCTCTCTACTTCCCACCACAGAGATTCACCAAGCTAATTATTCAAGTTCTAACAGACTATCTGGCTTTTAAATTCTGAGTCCCTAGGTGATGCAAACAGTTACCATGCTTGGCTATTAACTATGTGCTTGGCTGGGGATCTGATTTCTACCCTGACAGATATGGGGTCGACATGAATTGAAATCAACTCAGTGGCAATTGTTTTGTTTGTGCGTTTTTATTAAACCTGGAAACTACAATTTTCTGACAAGATTGGCTTTTTTTTTGCAGGGGGCGGGGATAGAACCAAAAAACCATTTTTCAATTCAAAATGTTTTTTTCTCTGGGTATGTATTCACAAACAAATTTGAGGACTATCATGATTTAACCGTTATCTCTATATCTGCAAGTAATTTGGTTATTCCACAAACAAATGTTCCTGCTATAAGGAGTCCTTAATAACATTATATCAGAGATATCATTTAAACTTAAAATAAAATGTAGTTTATAAAAACCATGTATTGAAAACTGGCATCTTTTTTTTTTTTTTTTTTTTTTAATCCATTAAAGCACAGGTATTAAGTCAGAGATATTATTTTAATGTTGTTGTTGTTATTGTGTGCCCTCGAGTCGGACCCGACTCATAGCGACCCCTCCTTGGGTTTCTGAGGCAGTATCACTATGGAAGTAAATTGCCCAACCTTCCTTCAGAGGAAGGTGGTGGGTTTGAACTGCCAGCCTTTTGGTTAGCAGTCAAGTGCCTTAGGCACTATGCTACCAGAACTCCCATTATTTTAATAGTCTAATTTAATTATGTTTGCACTTAAAAATTTCTCAGAGAGACAAATATTTCAACTCAGCTGTTAGACCAATGAGCTATGAGTTGGAGAGGACTCCGTGGCACCCAACAACAACATTAAACCAGACACATTTAAATAAACATCAAGCAGGTAAAAATGCATTCAAACATCTGTTAGGAAGACATCCAGATGTAGTTTTTACTCTTCACTTTGTTCTCAGTCCTGGGAGGGCTGACTACAACAGACAGGCTCCCATGCCCTCTGGCTATCCATTGACTTTTGCCCATAGGAGTCAGGAAAGGAAAGGGTGAGGAGAGAGAGAGGCGGGGATATTTAGTTCCTTGGATCCCTCAAATCTGAGACACAGTGTAGAAGGGACTTTATTTACCTAAGGAGTCTCTGGGTGACACAAATAGCTAAGTGCTTGACTACTAACTGAAACGCTGGTAGTTTGAAACCATCCAGCTCCATCACAGAAAACAGGCCTGGTGATCTGCTTCTGAAAGGTGACTGCTTTGAAAACCCTATGAAGCAGTTCTACTCTGCACACATGGGCTAGCCATGAATTGAAATAGACTCAAGGGCAACATTTTTGTCTTTTTTTGTATCTTTGCTTAATAAAAACATATCTCAGTTGGGCAACCCTCTCTTATAGCTACAGCTGCTGTTCTCTCCGGGAGCTCTGGTAGTGCAGGGCCTAAGGCACTTGACTGCTGACCAGAAGGCTGGCGGTTCAAACCCACCGGCCACTCCTCAGAAGGAGGATGGGGCAATCTACTTCCGTAGTGATACTGCCTTGGAAACCCAAGGAGTCGGGGCCAACTCCACGGCACATAAAAACAACAACTGTTTTCTCCAGCAAAATCAACCCTTCCACCCACTCCAAAGGCCTCTGATTTATTCACCTGGATGCATTTTTGCCTGCGTTACATTTATTGGCATGTGTTTCAAATGTCTACAAATTTTCCTATGTACATTTGACTCATTCTAGAGTAAAATGAACCAACTCTTGGCCCGATTGTAAGGATAGACTCAATGCATATGTCATTTTTCCAGTGCAATGCTCATAGTCTCAAACAAGCACTCAAATATTTAACACTTTTTCCCATTCTAATTAAAATATTAGGAACTAAATACATTCTGTACAGCTGTTTGGAACAGGAGGCTGGGTGAAGGCCTCACTGAAGTTTTAGTTTGGCATTCTGTGCATGCTTTTATAGTTATGTTCCTCTGCCAAACTTTTTTTTTTTTTTAATCTATTAGCTTACCCCAAAATATGCTGTGCTGTATCATTTCACAATTGTACATTTCTGTTTCATTCATCATCAAAATAATTATCCCAAGTTGTATTCTTCCAAAGCACAAAATTCTGTTAAAGAACTTGACTGTCTATACCATGTTGAGGTATTGGTTGTTCGGTGGTAGAATTCGCCTTCCATTCAGGAGATCCAGTTTTGATTCCTGGCCAATGCATCTCATGTGCAGCCTATACTGACTGTCAGTGGAGACTTATGTTGCTATGATACTGAAGAGGTTTCAGTGGAGCTTTCAAACTAAGGCAGTGTAGGAAGAAGGGGCTGATAATCTGCTTCTAAAAATCAGCCTGTGAAAACCCAATGGATCACAAACACCCAATCTTCAACTGATCATGAGGATGGCAAAGGACTAGACAGTGTTTTATTCCCTTTTGCACGTAATGAATTGGGTGCCAGCTCAATGGCAACTAACAGCAACAAAATACCATGCTAGACCCTTAGAGTTTTTTTGTTCCTCAGATATCAGCTACACATGAACTAAAGGGCTTCTACATACTCACCTTCATGTGTTTATCTCCTGTTTCTATCCAAAGGTGCATAGGCTAAGATCTGAGCCTGAGTGTAATAGCTTAGCAGATGAAATGAATTGGGGCGCAGGGAAATAAGCTCCTCAACTTCTGCTCAGTCAAATCAGAAAGAAAATTAGTCTAGATGCTAATGATGTGTACTCAGCATGCCACGTGGCACATGATCAACCCTCACTGAGAGGAGAGAAAAGCAAGAGCGATTAAAAATTTTAAAACCATAGTGGGGAAACTGCAATCTAGAAAGTTAGCCACATGACCGTTAATTAAATCCTCTGTGAGGCCATCTTTCTTTCTTTTCTTTTCTTTTCTTGCTCAGTTTAATCTTTAAATTGTAATTGAAATTAAGAAGAGATATATCTTTATCTTGGTAAAATTACAGAAATCATTTCTTATGATCATCCAAATTAGTCCACCTTTTTCTTAGCTTGCTTTCTTTCTTTTCATGCTTACATTGGTTTCCTAGGGTTGCTGTCACAAAGTACTACTAAACTATGTGGTTTAAACCAACGGAAATTTATTCTTTCATAGTTCTAGAGGCTAGAACTCTGGATTCAAGGTGTTAGCAGGCAATGCTCTCCCTGAAGGTTCTAGAGAAAGTTCTTTCCTTGACTGTTCCTAGCTTCTGAAAGTCTTTGCACATGCACCACTCCAATTTCTCCTTGGCTTGTACATGCATCACTCCAATTTCTGCCTCTGTCATCACATGGTCATCTTTCCTCTGTGTGTGTCTTCTCCACTTTTATAAAGACACTGCTTATATTGGAATGGGACTCACCCTACACCAGGGAGACCTATGTTGATTCAACTGGTAATATCTTCAAAGATCCTATGTCCAAATACAGACAGGCTCACAAGTACTAGTGGTTAGCATTCCATTTTTGAGGAACACAGTTTAATCCATAACACTTAGGTACTTTAAAAACAAGTTTTCAAATTTTTCTTTTTTCTCAATACTGTGTTCAGGGTACATTTGGAAGTTCTTTTTGCTACTCTTTACATAGAAATGTAAGAGTCAATGAGTCCCAACCTGTAATTAATTTCAGGGCAAGACCCCTTTTCTCACCACTTTTCTCATCTTTTGTCCTCCATCCTGTTGTTAATACCATCAGTAACAGAAGCAACAGCCATTGAGCCACACATTGGAATTGTACTGGGTTTCTGCATTCATGATTTCAATAATTTTTCTTCCACTGAAATTTTATCCCAAAGCCCAATATGTAAAACAGTGGAATCCCCAGGTCTCTGTGGATCATTTTGAAAATGGCTGCTTTATAGTATTTAATTCTCAAACAGTGGATAATTTCATCTCAAATGATGAATTACTTACTCTGATTATCTCTATTTTAACTGAGCCTTGGAGGGTTTTAGTAACTTGCCCAAGACCACACAGCAGTAAGACAGTGGCACCACGAGAACATGTGTTCGTTCAGTCAATACTTATTTTTTGCCTGCCTTCTATGTGCCAAATACTACTCTGCAAACAGGCATTGCTCTCTGTCCCTTGTGGAGCTTATATTTTATTCTAGATGTTTTGAACCTGGTTTTGTTGACATTTAACACAGTGTGGCCTTACCTAGAAACTATGCTGGCTGTCCTAGGATTCTTTGGACTTTTCTCTCTCTCTTTAAACTTCTATTTCCTGACATGACCAATTGTTGTTGTTGTAGTTGTTGTTACGTACCGTCGAGTTGGACCTGACTCATAGTGACCCCTCCTTAGATTTCCAAGGTGGTATCACTATGGAAGTAGATTGCCCAACCTTCCTTCGGAGGAGTGGCTGGTGGGTTTGAACTTCCAGCCTTCTGGTTAGCAGTCGAGTGCCGTAGGCACTATGCTACCAAAGCTCCTGACATGACCAATAGTGTTGTAAATTTCCTTTCTCATGGATCTTTCTCTGGATGACTCCTCATTGATTAAGTTTATATATTAAAAAATGAACATCTACTTGTCCCACATGGTAAATAATCACCAATGACTCCATGGTGCTGGGAAGCCCACATAGCACAAACACACACACAGTCACACCCACACCCAC
>NW_006921767.1:2497856-2570779 GCF_000298275.1 Orycteropus afer afer | reverse complement strand
TATATATTCTGTCATTATTCCTCTAACCACTTCATAAAATATGACCAGGTCAAGAATTATTATTCTTGTAATATGCCTCACAAAGAGAAAAACTCTTAATAGGGGGTGTGCATCTCAGTCCACCAACTGAGGAATGCAAAACCACATGGTCTTTCAACTTGGCAAAGTAGAGGAAACAAAATAAACCTTACAGACCCCTCACCTCCTCACTCCCTCACCCCTATCCCTGGTCCTCAAGTCAAGAGTAACCAGTGTGAAGAGGTTTGACTTCTCCTTCCTTGAGGGGAGGGGATCTGTATACAGTTAGCAACAGCACAACCTGGATGAACCATGAAAATATGCTGAGTGAAGATAAGTCAGTCACAAAAGGACAAGTGATCTCACTTATATGCAATCTCCCAAGAAAATATATAGAAACCAAAGATTATTAGTGGTGTCCAGGGTTTGGATGGAGTGGGGAATGGGGAGTTTTAGCTTAGGGGGCAAAATGAGATTATGTTAATGGAGGTGGAATGAGTTTAAAAAGATAGCAAGAATGGTTGTACATGTGAAGAATGTAATCAACGTCACTGAATTGTACATATAGAAATCGTTCAGATGGTGTATATTTTATGTATATTTTCACCACAATAAAATGTTTAAGAAAATCACAAAGAACACCCCCACATGATCTTTGATTTTTGTAAAAAATAAATTTGATTTAGCACAGAAATCCACTCTTGCTCAGCTAATAGGAGATGTAACCTCAGTCACTCCTGGGGCTCCCTAGCGTCTTATTGAGATAACTTAATAACTTACAGTAACATTCTATTTGATTCATTTAGTACCAGCAGTTCTGGGTCATGCTTAGGGACTGGGAAATCTTTGATGAGTCAAGAAAACACTGCCACAAACTAGGGCACTGGACAGGGGTGGGCCCAGGAGTTTGTGAAATCCCCAGAGCTTTATTTGCTCCAAGTCATCAGAAATCTCTTCATATCTAGGGAAATATCTCATTAGTTTTCCTATTTCCCCAGTGGCATTGCCTCTTTTCTCTCCCTCCAGGATACATAGAACAATCTCCTTAAGTGCTTGAGCTTTGGAAACAAAGTTCAGAGGAGAAGAATCTTGTAGGCAACTTCTCTTTCTTTCCCTTCAACAAACTCCCCCGAGGCAAGGGAGCTTAAAGTTGAATATTTGCTCGAGAATATTTTTCAGACTATCTACTGGGAAAAACAAACAAACAAACATATATGTGTATATATATAAAACAAGTAAAGGAAGAAAAGACCAAAATGGATGTCAGAAGAGTCTCTGAAACATGCCCTTTAGTGGAGGGTAACTAAAGCAAATAGAAGAAATGGCAAGATAAAAGAGGGGAATGGAAGATTTCAAAGAGCAGCTTGAGAAGACAAAGCCAATTATTATAATGAACTGTGCAAAGACCTGGAGTTAGAAAACCAAAATGGAAGAAATGCTCAGCATTTCTCAAGCTGAAAGAACTGAAGAAAAAAATTAAGCATTGAGTTGCAATACTGAAAGATTCTATGGGCAAAATACTGAATGATGCAGGAAACATCAAAAGAAGATGAAAGGAATGCATAGAGTCATTGTACCAAAAAGAATTGGTCAATGTTCCTCCATTTCAGGAATGTCATATGATCAAGAACTGATGGTATTGAAGGAAAAAGTCAAAGCTGCACTGAAGGAATTGGCAAAGAACAAGGCTCCAGGAATTGACAGAATACCCACTGAGATGTTTCAATAAATGGATGCCCCACTGGAGACATTCACTTGTCTATGCCAAAAGATTTGGAAGACAGCTACCTGGCCAAATGACTGGAAGAGATCCATATTTGTACCCATTTCAAAGAAAGGTGATCCCACAGAATGTGGAAATTATTGAACAGTATCATTAATAGTGCATGCAAGTAAAATCTTACTGAAGATAATTCAAAATGGTTGCAGCAGTATATTGACAGAGAGCTTCCAGAAATGCAAGCTAGATTCATAAGAGGATATGAAATGAGGAATATCATAGCTGATGTTGGATGGATCTTGGCTCAAAGCAAAGAATAACAGAAAAATGTTTACTTGTGTTTTATTGACTATGCAAAAGTATTTAATTGTGTGGATCATAACAAATTATGGATAACATTGAGAAGAATCAGAATTCCAGAACACTTGATTGTACTCATGAGGAACCTGTACATAGAACAGGAGGCTGTCGTTCAAGCAGAACAAGAGGATACTGCATGGTTTCAAATCAAGAAGGGAGTGCATAAGAATTGTATCCTTTCACCATACTTATTCAATTTGTATCCTGAGCAAATAATCTGGGAAGCTGGACTATATGAAGAAGAATGTGGCATCAGGATTGGAGGAAGAGTCATTAACAACTGGTGATACACAGATGACACAATTTTGCTTGCTGAAAGTGAGGATGACTTGAAGCACTTATTGATGAAAACTAAAGACTATAGTCTGCAGCATGGATTATACTTCAATATTAAGAAAACAAAAATACTCACAACTGGTCCAAAAACAGCTTGACGATGGATGGAGAAAAGATTGAAGTTGTTGAAGACTTCATATTACTTGGTTCTACAATCAACATCAATGGAAGCAGCAGTCAAGACATCAGACAACATATTGCATTGGGCAAATCTGCTGCAAAAGACCTCTTTCAAGTGCTGAAGAACAAAGATGTCTCTTGAAGACTAAGGTGTGCCTAACCCAAGCCATGATATTTTCAATCACCTCTAATACATGTGAGAACTTAACAATGAATAAGGAAGACCAAAGAAGAGTTGATACTTTTGAGTTGTGGTGTTGGCGAAGAATGGTAATGAGTACTATAGACTGCTAAAAGGAGTAACCAATCTGTACTGGAAGAAGTGCAGTTGGAAGGCTCCATGGAAGTGAGAATGGCCAGATTTTGTCTCACCTACTTTGGTCATGTTGTCAGAAGGAACCATTCCCTAGAGAAGACTATCATGCTTGGTGAAGTGGAGGGTCAACGAGAAAGAGGCAGCCCCTCAATGAAATGGATTGACACAGTTGCTGTAACAGCAGGCTCAGGTATAGCAAGGATTGTGAAGCTGGCACAGGACCAGGCAGTGTTTTATTTGGCTGTGCATAGGGTCGCTGTGAGTTGGAGATGACTCAATGGCACCTAACAACAACAATAGCATATATATATATATATATATGTATATATATATATATAATTCTCCTGAATCATAACTCACAGTTACTTATTATTACTACGAGCTTGAAATAGTGTCAAGCACATTACATAGCTAATCTCATTCAGAGTTCTTAGAATCCTAATGAGGTTAGGTCTACTATTGTCCCCATACTTCAGGTGAGGCAAAGAGGCTCAAAGAGTTTATGTAACCTTTTCAAAACAGCCCGTAAGTGGCAGTACTGGATTTGGCATAGATCTGACCTCAAAGTTACATTCTTTTATAACTGGTCTCCTTCCATTCTATTCACAGTTTCTGTCAATGCCACTGCCATTTCTCTAATTATTAGGAGCTACTGTAGGCTTTTCATCATCTTTTGGTCCTTTAATCCACTATTATGGAATTGAGTGAATTTTCTATCCAAATATTCTTAGGTTCTTGTAAGATGATAACCAAGTTGCTCTGCTGTATTTTTATGGTGTTTTATTTTTTTCAATTCCACTCTCTTATACTTAAATTTGGATGTTTCTGTCTTTGACATGTCTTTATCAAAACCAGTGTTTCTTAAATTTAACTATGCAGAAAGATGTTCCTTTATAGATTGTTGTTGTTGTTAGCTGCCATCAAGTCAGCCCCTGACTCACAGTGACCCCACACATAATGAAATGAAACACTGTCTGGGCCTGATCCTTCCCCATGATCAGCTACAGATCAGCTCACTGTGATTCATAGGACTTTCCTTGGCTGATTTTCAGAATCAGATTGCCAGGCCTTTCTTCCTAGTCTTTATTAGTCTAGAAGCTCTATTGAAACCTGTTCAGTACCATAACAACACAGAAGTCTCCATGGAAGATGGGTAGTGGCTATGTGTGAGAGGCATTGGCCAGGAATAGAACTCTGGTCTGCTGCATGGAAGATTAGAATTCTACACTGAACCACCAATGCCCCTTCCTCATGGATAGTTACAGAAAATATAGATTATCAAGATCTATTCCTAGATATTTAGGTTCACTGGGCCTCTTGAGGGATCCTGGAGCTCACCTTTTAACAAGAAATTCAGGCAATTCTTTTGTAGGTATCCATGGTCCATACTTTGAGCATCCTGGCTCTAGTCTATCCTTTCTCTCCTTAATCATTAATATTTATTCAAGTCCATGCTTTTTGGTTACAAGGAACAGAAACTCTCTCAAAGTACTTCAAATAAAATGTAAGTTTAATGAAAGTAAGAGCAAGATAATCTAAGAAAGACTACCATCAAGTTACTTGAGAATTTGATAATTGTAAAAAAAAAAAAAAAACTACTCTAGTTTGCTTTCTTTAAGGCTCCATGGGTCCTCACCCCCTCCATTCCTCCATTCTTAAGAATTGAACAAGAGAATGTTATCAGTCAGAATCGACTCAATAGCACACAATAACAACATATTTACTCCATCTTATTTCTGCAGACTACATTTTTTCCTGCTTGTCCACAACTTTAGCTTGACATATCTGAACTGAGTCTTGCGTTCAACATATTACTGTGTAACACTCACTAACTACAATGTTTATACTACTTACTTCAATATCTAAAACACAAATCTGATTGGCTTACCCACGGATCAGTTGGCTTTATCGAATTGCCACTGTGGTGCAATCATTTGAGATTGCATAGTCAAGTGGAGGCATACATGGCCCTGTGGTATAAAATGCCCTTGTAAGCCTGCCATTGAACCAGAATTTACAATCATCAGGGAAGTTTCCAAAGAAGGCACCCCTTGGTGGGACTAGAATCACAACATATGACTCCTATAGTATCACTGTCAAAAACATTGTAATACTTTTATATCTTACTAGTTCTCTGTTCAAGAAAATCTAATTGCTCTCTAATGCATATGGAACCTAGGTCAAATGATCCTTCTTAGTATTCAAAGCTATCTGTGGCCTGGGCCTCCTACAGGAACCTTCTTGTGTAGGCAGGTTTTGATAAGGAAAGACATATCAAAGACAGAAACACCAAATTTAAGGCTAAAAGAGTGGAAATGAAAAAATAAAACACCATAAGAATACAGCAGAGGAACTTGGCTCTCATAGCACAAGAACCTAAGAATATTTAGATAGAAAATCCATTCAATTCCGTAACAGTGGCTATAAGGACCAAAAGATGATGAGAAGCCTACAGTAGCTCCCTAATAATATTCTTATGAACACTAGTCTGTCAGTTTGTCATACTGTTGCAGCTTATCTGTTGGAAGGCACTACACAACAGCTGCAACAATGGACTCTAACATTCCACATATAAGGTCACCATGAGTCAAAGCCAACACAATGACAACTAACAACAACAATCCTTATGAAGCCATTCAAAATGGCTCATGCCTCTTAGCCACTCAAATATTTCCTATTGGGTGACTTATTCTGACACCCATTATACTTGGTCTTGAGTTATCCTCTGGTTCAGATGTTTCATCTTATTTCATCAGAGAGAGATTTCTTTGAAAACCAGAAGCATGTTGGATACAGCTCTCTTCTCTAGAAGCTAAATAAGAACTCCAAAATTCAACAAGGGCATTGAGGTAGTAAGACAAAGAGCTACAGGAAGGTGATTTCCTATTGACATTAATTTCCTATAAACTTGAATATTGCAACTAATTCTATCCTCTTTTTTTTTTTTTTTTGTCAACCCATCTAAAAGTTTTGGTCCACGTGATTTCATTTCACATTCTTTAGTTTTGTTTTTCTCCTCCAATAGCAGTTATTTTCATTCAGCTTGCTAAGTTAAATTCCATGCTTATTGATACTCTGATGAGATAGTGTGTTAGAAATTAAATAAATTTTAACAAAAATAAGTTTTAACAAAAATATATTTAACAAAAATTAGACTTAACCTAAGAAGACCTTTAAAAGATTTTTAAATAAAAGGAGATGAGGTAGCATGGTAACATATATACACAAAATAATTAATTTTAAAAAGAATTACCTCATAGCCAAGTAAATATCCATTACTCAACTTCCATGGTATGGCGTTCCATGCAACTTCAATTTCTGAGGAAGATAAACTATGTGCTGAAACTTGAGATGGAGCTACTGTAGGCTCTAATTGGAAACAGAAATTGAAATACAACTATAATTTTGGTAGTTAATTAAAAGCTCTATTAAAATTCTCATTTTGAAAATACTTCAACATATTGCAAATATTTATAAAATATTCACTAATATTTGAAAACATGAATCATGTGGTTATGGATTGAATTATGCTCCCCCAAAATATGTTGAAATCCTAACCCCCAATACCTGGGAATATGACCTTGTTTGAAGTAAAATATTTCCTTGAAAACATCAGTTCAGTCATACCAAAGTAGAGTGGGTGCTAATCCTATCTCTTCTGAATGATGTCTTATTAAAGGGTGGAACAGACATGAAGACAGGGTCATACACAGGAGGAAGACATTGCGAGAAGATCTGTGTACAAGCCAAGGATATCCAAGAAACATGCAGGGCTATCAGAAGCTAAAAGAAATAAGGGAAGACCTTCTCCTGGAGTGGGAAGACAGAAAGCCCAGACCCACTGGCACCCTGAGTTCTGATCTCTAGGCTCCAGAACTGTGAAGCAATACATTTCTGTTCTTTAAACCCACCTGTCTTGTGGTATTTTGTTATGGCAGTCCTAGGAGACTAAGATACATGTCTCAAAAATAAAGACATTGGTCTATTTCTTAGGGAGAGATGGCATCATAGCCACAGACTTTTCCTGGCTAAAAAGCCTTAAAAATACATACTTTCCTCCCCTGTATTTCCCCTCTGGTATCTTCTTTTACTTTCTTTTCTTCTCTTGTCCTATCTTTCCTATCTTCATCTGTCTCCTCTTCGTCTTAGAGCTGCTGTTTGGAATCGCTCATACCTTAGAACCAAACCAAACCAAACCAAACCAAGCTCACTGCCATTGAGTCAATTGTGACTCATAGGGAGTCCCATTAGTTTCCAAAGCTATAAATCTTTACAGAAGCAGACTGCCTCATCTTTCTTCTGAAGAGCAGCTGGTGGATTCAAACTATTGACCTTTTGGTTAGCAGCCAAATACCTTAACCACTGTACCACCAGAGCACCTGCTATGCCCACTCTCCCTACTTTATTTTTGTTTTGCTGAAAGTCAAGGTCTACAGAGTTAATTTATTCAATAAAAATTTAGTGAATGCCTTCTCTAGTCCACCAGGCTCCCAGGTGAAAACTTAAATGAAGTGGAGCAAGAGCTAGGGGCCTACTCTTTTGAATGAGTGGATAGACATGTACGTAGAGAGAAGATTCTCTTTGAAATAGACAACTATCAGAGGTTTATGTAGCTCAAAGTGAGTCTCTCTTCTCAAGGCAGAGCTCTGCTACAGCTCCTCCTCCCCTCAATATTCATTTCTTTGTTAAATGGTCCTGCTCCTGGCCATGGCTGATTAAAACTCAGATAAACTTCTGGCTCAAAGATAAAATTATCAGATTTCTCTCCTGATAATTTGAAACTTGATTTGGAGAGAGTAGGAGATGTGGGGCCAATCATATCAGTGTTGGCCCTCTGATGAGGAAGAAAAAGAAGTCAATTCCGAAGACCCCAGTGTTTCTTGATTAAAACTCCTCATGAGGTTTACTTTTAACTCTTTCTTTGATTTGCTGCTCGAAAGGAAGATTGGGCAATCTACTTCTGTAGTAATAACACCTTGGAAACCCAAGGAGGGGTCACTATGAGTTGGATACGACTTGATGGCACTGAGTTTGGTTTGGTTTTTTGATTTACTGAAATGTCCTAGTACATTTCCAATAAATCACTCCCCGTCCCCTTAGGAAAGCAGAATCTGTTTCCATTTTCTTATGTGAAAAAAAGAGGAGTAATAATAGAGCCTAAACTTCATTTGAAAATTAAAATTTGTTGATGTTATGACCAGTATTGAGAATCTAATTATAATTTCGCACCTCTGCAGAAATACATATGAAATTACCAAGAACTTAAAAATCAGTTTTTGGAGTACAACTGGTTTATGGGGTTGGAACTGATATATAATCATAATGTTTCCCATACCTTCTTCTGCAGAAAATACTGCTGTCACAGGGCTAAATGGCCCTTCGCCTTTGTTATTATAAACACCCACTTTAACTTCATAGCGTGAAAATGGCATGATGCTTTCATTCCTAAAGACATATCTTGAGGTATCAGGTGATGTCACCACTGTCTGGATCCAGTTGGTCACCCCATAGGGGCGGAAAGCAACAACATACCCAAAACCTTCACCATTCTGCAGTTCTTCAGGGACTGGCTACAAAAGAAAGACATGTTAGATCATTTTCACATAGGAGGACAAGGCAAAAATAAGGGGAGCTATAATTCTTAGTTGTTTGTAAAACTATCAAGTAACAATCTACCTTGTACTAAGCAGCTGAATGAAAAAGAAGAAAAATTTCAGAAGAGTCAGCTGCTTTAAAATAAACATTTTCCACTCACCCACTCATTCAAAGCCATCAAGGCAATGAGCTAGAACTTTTTGTGATTATTCATATAGCCAAGAATACTGAAGTCCCAGTAGGAGTTCCTAATCACAAGATATACTTTCAGCTAAATCTACGTTATCTCTTACACAACATAAAATCAATCTCATCCCTAATGTTGACTTTATGGAAATAAATCACACACTGATATTATGATGATTAAGTATAAATGAGTAACATTAAAAAAAAAAAAAAAAAGCAAAAGAACTTATTAAACCCAAAGCTGTATTTGGGTCATGCAAAAATTCTTATTGATACACTACGACAATGCCTTGACTTGGTATTTTATCATCAACGTCTTCAAGTAATACAGAAAACATTCTGACTTTAAAAGCATTAATTAAAATACTTCATAATTATGTCATAAAGCAAGGACTGAGAGAATGGCCTGGATGAAACAGAGACTCAAAGATGAGATGTAGCCGAGTATGTGGGGCTGTGTGGGAGGCCGTGAAGGCAAGCCTTGAGTGTCTTGGATCTGACTCCCATTCCTATATTTACCAGCCATATGACCTTGGCCAAGAAGTTTAATTTCTCTGTGCCACAGTGTTCTCATCTATAATATGTTCTGAGGTTGAAATGAGAAAAACGTATGCAAAATGCTAGGAACAGTGGCTAGCACAGAATGAACATTGAAAAATATGAGCTACTAATCCTACCACCTCTGGTAGCATAGTGCCTAAGGCACTTGACTGCTCACCAGAAGGCTGGCGGTTCAAGCCCACCAGCCACTCCTCGGAAGGAAGGTTGGGCAATCCTACTTCCGTAGTGATACTGCCTCGGAAACCCAAGGAGGGGTCGCTATGAGTCGGGGCCGACTCGACGGCAAACAACAACAACAACAACAATCCTACCACCAGGAGCTCTGGTAGCATAGTGGCTAAAGCACTTGACTACTAACCAGAAGGCTGGCAGTTCAAACCCACCAGCCACTCCTCGGAAGGAAGGTTGGGCAATCCTACTTCCGTAGTGATACTGCCTCGGAAACCCAAGGAGGGGTCGCTATGAGTTGGGGCCGACTCGACGGCACATAACAACAACAACAACAACAACAACAACAACAATCCTACCACCATCCTCACTACCCAGGATGCCAGGAACCCATGGAGTAACAGAACTCCGAAGGGGAAAATGCTGCCCAAACACTTACATCCCAGGTTATCACGAGTTCAGAACGGCTTCCGCCGCCTCCACTGACTTCTGCAGGAGGCACTTCTGGAACTGTGTGGATCAGAGAGAAAGAGGTGAAACTGTATTTGCATTTATTAATCTGAAATTAGGTCTACTGACCTGCCAAGAAGCAGTCGTTAACATAGACAAGGGGATACTGCATAATTTCAAATGAGGATTGGTGTGTGTCAGGGTTGTATTCTTTCACCATACTTATTCAATCTGTATGCTGAGCAAATAATCTGAGAAGCTGCACTATATGAAGAATTTGCAACATCAGGATTAGAGGAAGACTCATTAACAACTTGCGATATGGAGATGACACTACCTTGCTTGCTGAAACCCAACAGGACTTGAAGAAGCGCTTATGGTTAAAGATGAAAGACCACAGCTTTCAGCACTGATTACACTTCAACATAAAGAAAAAAAAAATCCTCACAACAGACCAATGAGCAGCATCATGATAAATGGGGAAAAAATCAGAGTTGTTAAAGCTGTTAAAGATTTCATTTTACTTACTTCATTATTCCAATAACACCCATGGAAGCAGTAGTCAGGAAATGAAATGACATATTGCATCGGGGAAACCTGCTGCAAAAATGCTTCGTTGAAGCATTAAAAAGTGAAAGATGTAACTTGGAGGACTGAGATGTGCCTGACACAAGCTATGGTATTTTCAATACCTTCACATGCATGCGAAAGCTGGACAATGAATATGGGAGACTGAAGAAGAACTGATGCCTTTGAATTATGGTGTTGGTGAAGACTATATGATGGACTACCAGAAGAACGGACGAAGATTTGGAAGAAGTACAGCCAGAACACTCCTTAGAAGTGAGGATAGTGAGACTGCAACTCACATACCTTCCACATGCTAGTAGGAGGGACCACTCCCTGCAACAGGACATTATGCCTGTTAAAGTAGACCATCAGTGAAGACGAGGAAGACCCTTAACCAGATGGATTGACACAGGCTGTGACAATGGGCTCAACTACAGCAACGATTGTGAGCATGGCATAGGACCACACAGTGTTTCATTCTGTTGTACATAAGGTTGCTATGAGTTGGAACCAGCTCAATGGCACCTAACAACAACAACAATCTGAAGTAAGATTCCAAGTTGCTTTTTCAAATATTGGCTAATCATATATGTGTGTCTTTGTATAATATATCTTTGGGATTATCATCAAATAATTCATATTTGCATGAAATCATAAGGATGATTAAAACAGTAAGAAAACATGACTCAGTTGGAAGACACATTTTGCACAGTATGAAGGTTAATAAACTGAGAAAAGCAATTTGCCAGGGATGGTAGGAAATCCAACATGAACATTTAATCTGTGATTATTCCAGGTAAAGACATAATTCTCAGAACAGCATTGGTTTAACATAAGAATGACCCAGACTCAAATCCTGTTATGAAATATTCTTTATTAACTTCACACAGGGATCAGATTTCTTACCTACATGGACAATTTTATGCTTACTAACTTCCATGACACAGCTAGAATATAAGTTCCACCAAGATCATCTTTCATTGTTTGCAATGTTCTCAAATGCATCCACAACATCAAAGAAATGTTCAGCACATAGTGGACACACTATAAATATGTTGTGTGAATAAATGAACAAGGAAGACATGGTTCTTGTATTTCTCCTAATACCTGGAATAAACATTATGTGCAATTGTCCTGAGTAAAATGGCATCATCCAAATTATTAAACCACATTCCATGACTCTAATCTTGGCTCAGTTCCTAAAGTGATACACTAGCTCTATGTCAAATATCATTTTAGTTAATGCTAATTAATATTACAGATTGTGAAAAGGAAAATCCCTCGGTCTATCCAAATGTTTCAATAATGTGACACTCTGTACATGTTCTAATTTTAAATGTTAACATTAGGATTTTAGGGGGAATGACAATAGTAGTCTTGTGGTTTATATTAATACTTGCTTTACATGGAAATTTTTCACAATAAATCCTTCTTAATTTAACACTTGAAGGGCCAAAATACACCTATTCATCAAATGTTTAAGGGCATTGACTGAGATTGGTGGCAGAATGAGACTTCCTAGCAGCAGAACTCCCAAATGTCATTATCCTACCAATTTGTCAATGTTTATTATAAATGGAAACAGCACTTTCCCTGTTAACAGGGTAACTATTTCAGATAGCAATTATAACCTTAAGTGACAAAAACATATTCATTCAACGTGTACTAATGATCTGAGCTTGTGGAAATGTCATACTACATCAGAATCACTTACACATGTTGCCTTTGACAAATGCCATATGGCTAGTTCTGCCATTAGAAAGGTCAGATAATTGTGACAATGGATTATTGAGGTTGATCACCTGCTGGCCTGGAGACCAGGGCCAATGGGGAAAAAAATGCACTCCCAGGGAAGCTTATTAACCCATTACTCAGAAAACAACAACACTAACCTGCCTCTTCAGTTCTTACTTTTTCTGAGGGTAAACTGGGCTCTCCACCTCCAATTTTGTTACTGGCTACAACTCGAAATTCATATTCCACCCAGGGGTTTAACTCAACAACCGTAGCTGTGTGTGTCTTCCCATCGATGACCTCAGGCACTATAAAGAAATATTTTAGGGAGGTAAGAGCCAGCATATCTTAGCATTGACTTGAAATCAGTTTTATAGGTTCTGATGGCATTTGCCTCCTCCGTTATTACCTGTTGTGACAGTTTGCCAACCTACGGAGAAGGGTGTCCTAGCCTGGACTGAATAGGATATGACTGGGCTGTGATTGTCTGTACCTTCTTTCCAAGAGAGTTGGGCTGTCGTATCTGTAATTTCAACTACCTTCACATTTTCTGGTGGTCCAGGTGAACCTAAGGAAGGCAAGAATGCAAACAGTGGGTTTTATGCGGAGGAAGCAGAATTTCTGAGCCTGAGATCCAATGTCTGAAACAACTGTCCAAAAGTCAGATCTTTTATGACACCTTTACTCTTAATGACCTGTCCTTGGGTTTCTGAGGCAGTATCATTACGGAAGTAGCTTGCCTAAACTTCCTTTCAAGGAGTGGCTGGTGGATTTGAACTGCCAGCCTTTTGGTTAGCAGTTACATGCCTTAGGCACTACGCCCCCCGAGCTCCTTTTTTGTTGTTGTTTTTTTGTTTTTGATTTTAGATATATGGGTAAACACCAAACCAGCTGCTGACTCATGAAGAGTTCCCATGTGCCAGAGTAGGACATCACCATAGAGTTTTCAACGGCTGATTCTGTGGAAGCAGACTGCTAAGTTTTTCTTCCGAGGTACCTCTGGGTGGACTGGAACCCCTACCTGTTCAGTTAGCAGCTGAGAGTGCTTACCATTTGCAACACCTGGACATATGGGTAGCAATTCCATAAACAGAATCCTCTTCTACCAAAGTGAAGAATATGTCACACAGCCACTTCAACAGTTTTAAAAGTTCCTAGGGAAAAGGCCATTTACCTGGTAGTAAAACAACTATTTTTTTCCCCACTACTCTGTTAAAAAGATTTTAAACCCAGTTGTGAGGCAATAACTCCCAAGCAATAATACTCCAGGAGGATTGCACTGACACCCACATTTTGAGGCCTCTGTTCAGCAGGGGTCCTGAATGTTTCCAAGTTCAGCAGGATTCCTGCATGTTTCCAAGTTCAATATCATTGCCTTCAGCATGAGGCCTTTCCCTTTAATCCATGGGTACATCTTGGGATCTCCCCAGTTTGTCATCTAGAGCTTACACTTTACAAAATTTCACTCTGTAATGCTCTCTGGCCATTTTTTCAGCCCAGTAGCAAATCAGTACCCTGGAGAGAGTAGCTTAGTTTGGCAGGTTTTCATGGGCATGCCAGATAATGCTGACTCTTTTGGAAGTGTGTGTGCATGCACGCATACACAGACACACACAGACACATGCAATATTCTCTCTTACATCAAACACAATCACTGGGTTAATGAAATGCTTAAAAACACATCAGCTTAGCAGCAGCTGTGGAACGCCAATTATAGTGAGAGCTATTTGAAGGGCAAAGTTGAGATTTCCATTTCTTTGAATGAACACCTCTCCTGATTGTCATCTTCTGGTCCATGAGGGGGAGAGCACATCAATATTGTAATTCACCTTTGCATGTGTTATCTCATCATGGTTTTCCCTCCAGTAAGCACTGCTTAGTTCACATATAAAATGAAAAGACACACTGAGGCATCAACATTTACCTCTTACTATGAGCTCTGCAGCAGAGGAAACACTGTCCACCCCCGTCTGTACCATACACACGTACTTTCCACTGTGCTTCAGCTGGATGTTTCTGATCATTAAATCGCCAGATGAACTCTGTTGGAAAAACAGGTAATCAGCACACTGTTATTTAAAAAACACAAAGAACCTTGAATTCTGTGGCCAACCACAATAAGGCAATGAAACCCACATTTAGAGAGAAAACCAAGGGGGTGCAAAACCGAAGCAGAAGATGGCTACAATTGAACATGAAAATAAAAACAAGTTAAAATCCATATGTGACCACAGACCTACATTTCTGCAGCGAAATATACGACAAGTCTTCTCCCTGGGCATTTATGGTTTCAAAAATAAGTAAGAGCAGAGATTACAGTTTCAGAGTGTATTTACTTTCACTAGGGTGACACTTCTTTTTATATCCACTGCTCAGCACCAGCTCAACTCTTTTCTTCTGGTTCCAACCCCTTTGCAATTATCTGCCTGAGAAGAGGAGGGAAGCATTTAGGTGTCTGGTGGGAGATAAATGCAGCATGACAAGGGGATTACCATGTTTGAAACACTTTCCTGAACACACTGGAGCTTAAAAAGCCTAAAGCTGTTTAATTCCTTTGCTACAGAATTTGGGGGCAGTCAATATGAACCCCTCCCTAAGAAGAAACTGAAACATTTTAAACTCTACAAATAATAGCTACCCATAAAGATATTCACTGGTAACCCCCTCCACCAGCGCCAATTAAAGGAGCAAATGTATTTCTAAGAGCTTAAGTTGAAATGGCCCCCATTTAAAAAGAATCTAAAACCATGTTCTTAAATAACTAACTGCAGGCCAGTTTCACGCATTAGTGAAAATGTGGATTGAAATAAAATGATTTACAAAGCAACACTCTTTGAAAATTATCACTTAGTGAAAAATCTCTGAACTGGTGAGAGGAAAAAAGCAATAAATGTTTATCTTATTAATTAAAAAGATAGCCTTACTCTTGGATCTTTCTAGTACTTGTCAAAAGATGAATTCTGTTTTCCTGCTTTTAAGTAATTTCCTAAGATCTTCTATAGGGTAATTTCTTAAATATTGCTTCCCCTCCCAAAGATTCTCAATGGGCTATATATTCTCTGGTGGTTGGATTGTATGGCTGTGGACTGAATCTTTTGACCACAGGTAGAAGGCAGATGTGCAGTGATTGATTGTTGTAATTAAATGATAATCCAGAAACTGTTAAGTTTGCACATTTTACTTTCATCAAGTTGAACTTTCTGCCCACCCCCTTTTCCTCCTCAGGGTTATTTCAGAATTTATCCCCAGAACAAAACCTTCAATGCTTGCTGACCTTTAGAAATTCTTCAGGCTTTATGAGCTCCATATACTCACAGGAGGTTGATTATCATTTGTAAAGAAATTTCTTATTTTCAGTGAAGTAGCAACTGTTACTATTAAATGTTACTAAGGCATTGGGGTAAAATCATTATTCTTTCCTATCTTGGAAATTTTAAAAACAGATAGGTAAAAGACAACTCTAACAGAACTTTCTGTATATACTAAACAAATAGCCAGATTCTGTTGAGTCAATTTTGACTCTTGGTGATGTTATGTGTTTCAGAGCAGAACTGTGCTCCATAGGGTTTTCAAAGGCCTTCGGAAGTAGATTGCCAGTATGTTCTTCTGGGGTGCCTCTGGGTCTATTTAAACCACCAAACTTTCCATTTATACCAATCAATTAACCATTTGCACCACCCAGGGAGTCCTCTATAGGCCTGGTAACCTGGACAGAACTTCCAAGCACATTGGTTGGTCTTGTTTCTTAGAGGAGTATGGAAGAGTATAGTGCTGGTCTGCCATTTCTATTCACTTTTAGTACAAAGGGGTGAAGAGGGAGAAATAATCTAAGAAATGTGTTCATGTTCTTTGTCAATTATGAAATTGTTACCTGATAGAGACAAAATAAGCCAATTAATCCAATTTAGCTAGATCATGTATAAACCAAACCATTTCCCAAAGAAATGTAGCCAGGATCACCATCAGGGGAAATATAATTTTTAATTATCCTTTTGCACTATAGAGTGGGGATAAGAAGTAATTAACTAAGACACGGAGACAATGGGAACCATTTTTTTATTTCCCAGCATGAACATGGAGTTAAGTAGTTGAATATAACATTTCACAAAAATTTAGAGCGATCCTCAACTTACTTCTTCTCTCTCTCTCACTATTGTTCCTCCTCTAGTGAGTTATCTATCCCCAAAAGTAAGTGTTTACTTAATAAGTGTCTTTTAATAAAGCAATATGGAGACAAGATTCATCTTCACAATATATATCAAGTGGCTGCCACATTAGATCCACTCACGAGTAGAGAAGCATCTAACACATATTTCCTGATCTGTAGGATACATCTAACAACAACATAGGATATAAACTCAAGTTAGGGCAATAAGCTATGTACATGTGTGTCAGGATTGAATTGTGCCGCTCTCCCTTCAAAGTATGTGTTGGAACCCTAACCTCTGTGAATGTAATCCCATATGGAAACAGGTTTTCTGTGTTATGTTAATGAGGCCATTTCAGTGTAGGGTGTGTCCTAAACCTAATCACTCTGACTTATAAGAAGCAGTATAGACACAGAGATAAGTGAGCACAAACAGCGGGAAGGCAGATGACAACGAACTGAGGAGTGCTGGGCTCCAGAAACTGAGACAAGGGTTTTACTCTACAGCTGACAGAGAGAGAAAGTCTTCCCACATTGTGGTGCCCTGGATTCGGATGTCTAGCCTCCTAAACTGTGAGAAAATAAATTTCTGTTCTTTAAAGCCATGTTCCTGTAGTACAGCAGCACTAAGAAACTGAGATAGCACACAACAAGTTCTTTTTACAAATTCTGAAAGTTTATTTAAAAACTCTAAACTCACTGCTGTTGAGTCGAATCTGACTCATAGAGACCCCTTCTTCGGTTTCCAAGGCAGTATCACTATGGAAGTAGACTGCCCGATCTTCCTTCTGAGGAGTGGCTGGTGGGTTTGAACTTCCAGCTCTCTGGTTAGCAGTCAAATATATTAGGCACTATGCCATAAAATCACATGGTACATACCCACAGGATATCAGAATGAAACAGACAGATAATTTCAAGTTCTGCTGAGGGCACAGAACAACTTTTTATTACTGATGGGAGTATGAATTGTTACTATCACCCTGAACAATTGTTTGGAAGTCCCTACTAAGGTTGGACACATGCATAACTTATGACCTAACTATTCCATGCCTAAGCATATACCCCACAGAAATGTATGCATATGTTACCATGAGGTATTTACAAGAATGTTAGTGCCTAAGGCATTTGACTGCTAACCAGAAGGCTGACGTTTCAAACCCACCAGCCACTCTTCAGAAGGAAGACTTGGCAATCTACTTCCATAGAGATACCATCTCAGAAACCCCAGGTGGGGTTGCTATGAGTTGAAATGGACTCTAAGGCAGTTGAGGTTTTTTTGTTTGTTTGTTTGTTTATCAGTATTAGCTAAAAAGAGAAAACAACCCAGTGTCCACCTATATATAGTAAAACAGATAAGCAGTGGAATTCAATAAAACAGTATTTGGTCTGAAAATCAGAGAAATATAAATAGATAGATCAGTATGTCTAAGTCTCAAAACCACAAAATATATAGGCCCAATAGAAAAGAGTGCATGCTACTAATCTATTGTCTTAGAAGTCTAGCCTGTTGATACCTTTGGAGGGTAATCAAACATTAGTGACTGGAATGCTAGTCATATTCTCTTTTTGTTTGATTGTTCATTTGTTTTTCTTTAGTTTTTTAATTCTGAAAGCTGGTTACATGAGTGTGTTACTTTTGTGAAAATGCATTAGGCTGTACATTTATGATTTGTAAATTGATTTGTATTAAGGGGAAAAGATGTGCCAGTCTGCTTGCATAAAGATTTACAGCCTTGGAAGCCCTACAGAGCAGTTCTACTCTGTCCTATAGGGTCGATAAGAGTCTGCATCAACTGGAGAGCAAACAGGTCCAGAATATAGAAGGGAGGGTTGAAAAAAATTAAATGGTAGCATATAATGGCTATCCAAAGGCAGCTATTATTATGTATAACTGTCCCTTTAAATGTTCAGCTTTAATTAACACTATAGGTTGGGGCAGTCAAATAACATACTTGCAATTCTAAATAAAAGAGCTCTGGTGGCACAACTGTTAAGTTTACAGCTGCTAATCGAATGGTTGGTGGTTTGACCCCACCAGTGGTTCTGCTGGAGAAAAGACCTGGGATCTTCTCCATAAAGATTACAGTCTAGGAAACCCAATGGGGCAGTTCTACTCTATCATATAGGGTCAGTATGAGTTGTAATCGACTCCACAACTCTCAACAACAACAATTCTAAATCTCAATTTATTTAACAGGAATTACATAAGTAATAATAATAACTGGAAAAACTAAAAACCAAACTCACTGCCATCGAGTTGATTCTGACTCACAGTGACTTCTATTGGGTAAATCTGGAAGCAGACTGCGTCACCTTTCTTCTGCAGAGTAGCTGGTGGATTGAATCACTGACCTTTTGGTTAGAAGTCAAATCTGCTAACCACTACACCACCATAGCTCCTTAATAATTGGACTAAAACCAGACAAACCAGACACACTGCCATCAAGTTGCACCCGATTCATAGCGACCCCTTCTTGGGTTTCTAAGACGGTATCACTACTGAAGTAGATTGCCCAACCTTCCTTCTGAGGACTAAGGGTTTTATTAATTAGAATATGCTATAATATTTTATCAAAATGCAATTAAGTATTCTCAAACATTTCAAAAAGAAAAAGAAAACTACAGAAGTGTTTATTTATATCAAGCCAAATCCTGCCTGCATCAATCTGTCACTATTAGTGGTTACAGTCAAGATCATTACTGATTAACAGTGGGAAAAGTGGTTTGGAGCAGTATAGTATCCAGAAGAGCTCTAAGTAAAATTAATTAAAATGTAGTAAAAATAATGCTCAGTGGATTATTTATCAAGAAACTTACAACATTGTATCTAATATATATATATATATATATATATATATATATATACATATATATATATATACACACACACACACATACACACACAACACAATCATTTGCCACTTTTTAGAGTATAATAATAATTCAAATAAAACAACTTAGGAATGCTATTAATTGTTGATAAGCCCTTGTTGTTGTTAGCTGCCATCCAGTAGGCTCCCAAATCATGGTCTTTAGAAATACTAACCAATGAGTAAAAAAATTGCTTATAGTGTACATTCTATCAGATTAATCTGTTTTGTTTCCTTGTATCATTTTCCTAACTCTTTTTTTTCCCTTCACCCAATTAGAATGAACTAGAACTGGGCATAGGCAGAGAGTTAAACCTGCACTTTGTTTTCCTCTTCATCCCAATTTTCCCTTAAGACCCCTCAAAGCCAAGCCGAGATGCTGAAATTTTTAGCTTTACCAGAAAGCAAGTCCTTTTTCTATGCTGCTGTCCACAGGATTACTATGAAAAAGAAACTTTGGCTGAAGGAAGGACCTATTGCTGTGACTTTCACAGGAGCTTAACAAGAAAGAGGCATTTCTCTAAATCATACAGACTTGAGTTTTCTCTCAGATGTACAACTGTATTAGAATAAGATTATTCATTCAAAAATACTTAAGCAACTACTGTATTTTAATCACTGGGAATACAATGGTGAGGGAAATAAAACAGTTCTTCTCTTCAGGAAGCGTACAGTCACAAAACAGGCATTAATCAAGTGACTATAGAAGCTGACAGAATTACAAAGGGATGCAAGCTCAAAATATGCTATGGTTTCATGGGATCTCAGGGAATTGGTAGGTGAATTAGATTGCCAATAGGCAGAAGAGAACAAGTTCTATTTGAGTAACTCAAGGAGGTTGTGTGGCTAAATGGGAGTGGTGGTTATGGGATGTCATGGGAATCATAACCCACAGATTGTTAATATGGTCACAGGAATTAGAGTTCACTGTAGTTGACTTCAGGTTCATATTTTCACATTAAAGATAGTTTGTCAAGTTTTCTTTTCTTTTTTTTGTATCCTCAACAATTTTTAAATTTTTCTAGAATGACTTGCTTATTCAATTATTTGGGCATTTAATCATTTCTCCTAGGGAAAATATTTCCAAAACCTATCTCAGTTATAAACAGCAAATATATTTAAAAGCTAAATCATCTTTGAAATAAATGCTAAGGGAAAACCTGCTGTATATAAAATGAAATGGAAGAGCAGCCTATCAACTTTTTCTCCTATATTTTGTTAGGCAATAATGCTAATGGAATTTTTTATGTAATTTTATAATCACTCTGTACTGAAAGAAAAACACCATATGGTGTGATAAGCTATGCTAGGTGAAAATAAATAACCAAACAGATCATTACTAATTACAGGTATGCTGAAAGTATATTGTGATATCTACCAGATGCTAAAAATCAAGGTATAAAATAAACTTTGGAATTGCGGAACATCTTGAAGAGTGTAAATGTAGCATGAACTTTCAGTATGACAAATTATCAGCAAAAACTAATTCCCTAGTAAGCATGTAAATGCTTCTGCTGGACTGCCAAGAAGCATACTTTTCCCATTTAAGGAAAAAACACAACAACAACAAAAAATTGACAGCTATTTGGAAGGCAAGCTTGAACAGGCAGTCTTCTTCCTTCTTATCACATATTCAGCCTGTTATTACATAGTTCCAGTATTAATCATTCATCTATCTGTGTGATGCCTTCAAACTCTGACACTGCATGCAAATCATCTCCAGGGTTGCTGAAAACTGTGGAACTTGCAGGGTCATCCTGGAACCTGGTTGGTGCTTTCTTCTGTCAAGATCCCAGAAAGCTAGTGGTGGTAGAGTTGACTCACATGTGCATTATGGAACAACCCAATTTAACTTTGCCTCCCACCAACCCAAGATGGTTACAACAAAGTCCTTTGCTACAAATGCCCTCTGATGACCTAAGAACCAGAAATAATTGGCAGCCACTGAAACATGAAGCAGGCTCTGGAAACAGTTTTCATTTTTTCTGAGTGATTAGCAATTTCAACTGGTTTTCTAAACAGGTGATATTTAAAGCAGGTCATAAGCAATCTGTTAATTTCAAAACTTGCTTGATTTTCTTTGGTACCAGTAAACTGGAATAATTGTTCCATTATAGGATTTAGAGTCCCAGCTTGCCACCTCATAGCTGTTTCAAAAGAGTGACATATTAAAGACCAAAAAATCTTGGGCAAAGACACCTCAGGGGTACTTCATGTTGTGTTAAATGCTCAAATTGCCTTAAAGATGTTAGTTTTTTTCCACTTTAACATCAAGATCATATTAACCACCGGAATGTTATTTTTTTTTTCTGATGAGTGTGGTGTGTTGATGGGTAACTAATTGGGAACTAGTGATGTAGGCTGGCTAGTCCTCACTCTCCCAGTGAAGTTAACCCAGTGGTTTCTAAACTTTATTCATTAGCATCACATATTCACAATTTTTTTTGTCATATGTTAATACCACATGGTCTATTATTTACCTATTCTTTTCTCAAGTGGATTTATTTGCTTGAATTCAAATTCATTTAATATGGACATGAAGATGTTTATTTTAAATAGAAAACCACTCAACAAAATAACAAGGAGTTTCCCAAATGACAATGAGAATGAAATAAATGACTTCTAACAGGACGCTATTAAAGTTTCTGAGCCTCACATCTTTTCTCTGAATTTCAAAGGGTGGATAGCAAAAATTAGATAATCATTAATGACAAACCTAACACTAAACCAATCATTCTCCTTAATTAAACCAAAATGATTGAAACAAATGTGAAAATAGAACAGCTCTTCATTGAGCTACTGTCATAAACAATAGTCATTAAAATATATCAACATGGCAGTTAATGATCCACAGACTAACAATTTAACTCAGGGACTAAATCTTTTCTTTTTTTGGTATTTATCCTAATATTAGGAAGAAGAAAAAAGTTCTCAGTGAGAGGATGTGATCTGTCCCTTGTAGTATGGTAAGACTGATACCTAAGAAAAATAATCCATAGATAGAAAAGAAGAAAAACCCTGTTTCCTGGAAAATTGAACAATGTGTAGGAAGTGTTTACTCATAGTTCCAAGTACTATTGCTACCTAACAAATTACCCCAAAACTTAAAAATATAACAAGAATTTATGTTGCTCAGGAGTGTGACATTTGAACTAGCATTAGTGGGGATAGCTCATGTGTTCCACATTACATCAGCTGCGGGTGACTTGACAGGACTGGCAAGCTCACTTGACTGACAAATTGGTGTAGGCTGTTGGCTGTGAGCTCAGTCAGATCTGAGGGCTGAGCATCTTGGTTTCTCTTGATGTGGGATTCTCTGCAGTCAGCTTGGGTTTCTTCATCCTGTGGTAGCTGGGTTCCAAAAACAGTTGTGACAATGAAAAAGTTTATTATGAGTTAGCCTTGGAAACCACATAGTATAACTCCTGCTTTATTTATTTATTTTTTGGGGTAGAGGCAGTCACAAAGGTCTGCTGAGTTTTAAGGGAAAGGGCATAGACCAGATCAGTCAATGAGGAGGAATGTCTAGTTCATATTGCAAGAAGAGCATGTGGGAGAAGGTATGTTGTTGCAGAATCTCTGGAAACACACCACACCACACCCTTCTAAAGCCATTCAGTATTCTCCCCATTTCCTCTTCTTTCAGTGGCTATCTTTAAAGACTATACAAAAGGGTTCCATTACCCTCTGTCTTTTCCTTGAGTTTCTCCCATCAGGAGATCAAACCAACTGCCAAAACAAACCCACTGCCACAAAGTTGATCCCAATTCATAGTGACCCTATAAAACAGACTAGAGCTATGCCATAGGGCCTGTTGTTGTTGTTAAGTGCCGTCAAGTCGGACCTGACTCATAGCAACCCCTCCTTGGGTTTCTGAAGCAGTATCACTACGGAAGTAGATTGCCCCATCTTCCTTCTGAGGAGCGGCTGATGGGTTTGAACTGCCAGCCTTCTGGTTAGCAGCCAAGTGCCTTAGGCACTACACTACCAGAGCTCTCCCCATAGGGCTTACAAAGCTGTAAATCACTACAGAAGCAGACTGCCTATTCTTTCTCTCATGGAGTGGCTAGGGGGTTTGACCTACTGACCTTTTGGCTAGCAGTCCAATACTTTAACCACTGTGTCACCAGAATTCATTTTAGGAGATCTAAAGGAGAGAGAATAGTGAATTTGGAATATGTATTTACCAAGATTCATCCTTGCAGGGCTGTTTTGAGGAATTATATGAAGAACCCAAAATTGGTTAAAAACAAACAAAATTCTAGTCTAGACAACCTTCCTTTCATTTCTGTTGCATATGGGCCAAAGCAAGGTCTCCAAGGGCTAAGGGAGAATAATATTTTACCTTCTCCCAGGAGAGTTGCTCAAAAAGAGATCATACATATCTTTGTTACAACTGCAGACAGATGTATTCTAATGTTTTCCTGACAATGGCCTTTTGTTTTGCTTTGTTTTAATCACAAAGTTATCTTGAAAATGATAAAGGCATAAAGAAGGAAAGACAAGGTTTGGTGTCATTTATGACCAGCAAATAGGCTATTTTTTCTGGTGAAGAACATGATCTGTAACTTTAAATCCAATATAATGAAAATGGCTTATTAAATACGAGTGTTTTCTATAGTCAGGAAAGAAAAGAACCACCTAAAATTCTTGCTTTTTGAGTTTAAAATTTTAAAGCATCCTAAACAAGCCATTTATTGTTCACATTGTTATTCATGTTTAGATAGATCAAATAGTATAATTAAATATTATGTTTCATAAGGTAAAATGATTTTCTTTCTGAAATTGGAGCATAAAATCTAAGCCAAGTTCTGATAGCACAGTGCCTAAGGCATTTGACTGCTAACCAAAAGGCTGGCGGTTCAAACCCACCCGCCACTCCTCAGAAGGAAGGTTGGGCAATCTACTTCCGTACTGATACTGCCTCAGAAACCCAAGGAGGGGTCACTATGAGTCAGGTCTGACTCCACAGCACATAACAACAACAACATGTACAGTTACAAATAAATAATAAAAAGATAACACAAGTGAAAAATGGCAAAGGGCTTGAGTAGATACTTCTCCAAAGAAGATAAGAAAATCAAAACCACAATGACACACCACTTCACACCTACCATCACTGCCATAATAAAGAATACAGATAGTAACAAGTGTTGGCCCGGAAGTCTCATAGGCTTCCGATGAGAGTAAAATTGTGTTCGAATGGCTAAACTTAGAGTTAGCATATGATCCAGTTATTCCATTACAAAGTATATACCTAAGACAAATAAAAACATATGTCCACACAAAAACTTGTATAGAAATGTTCATAGCAGCTTTATTAATAATAGCCAAAAAAAGTAGAAACTCTAATATCCATGAACTGATGAATGTATAGACAAAATGTGGTCTATCTATAAAATGGAATATTATTCCATGATAAAAAGTCATGAACTGGTGATGCTTCATGGAAGAACCTTGAAAACATTATTCTGAGTAAAAGAAGCTAGTCCTAAAGAACTACCTTTTATATGAATCCATTTATATGAAATATTTAGAATTACCACATCTGTAGGGGCTGAAAATAGACTAGTGGTTGCCTAGGCTTGGCAGAGGTAGAACTGAGAGGTTTTCACCTGAGGGGTATGAAGTTTCTTTTATTGTTGTTAGATTCCTTGAGTAGATTCCAACTCAAAATGACCCTGTGTGATAGAGCAGAACTGCTCCAAAGTGTTTTCTTGGCTGTAACCTTTATGGAAGCAGATTGCCCTTCTTCCTGCAGAGACAATGAGTGGGTTCAAACTGCAAACCTTTCAGTTAGCAGACAAGCACTTAAGTATCGTGCGTCTAGGGATCCTTGATATTTCCTTCAGGGGTAATGAACATGTTTCAAAATTGATTGTGCTGATGGATGTACAACTTGGTGACTATATTAAGAGCCATTGAACTGCACATTTTCTTCTTCTTTTTTAATTGCGGTTTGGGTGTAAGTTTACAGAACAAATTAGTTTTCCATTCAACAATTTATACACATTTTGTTAGTAACATGAATTGCAATTCCCTCAAGGTAATAGCACTCTTCCTGCTTCCTCCCTGTGTTCCCCGTTTCCATTTGTCCTACTTTCCCGCCTTCTCAGCTTTGCTTTTTGGGCAAACACTGACCTTTATGTCTCATATAGTTGATTAGTCTGAGGAGCATGTTCTTCACAAATGTTACTGTTCAATTTATAGGCCAGTCTGTTGTTGAACTGTACTTTTTAAATGGGTGAACTAAATGGGCATAGGTCCAATAGTGGAATCTCAGAATGCCTGGAGATGAATAACAACCAACCGCTAAATGCCATTCCCCAGGGGAAAAAGTCTAATTTACATGAACTTCCAAGTAATTTAGTTTTACTAAAGATTTGTGGGGAAACAAGATGAAATTCACAGCAAAATCTCCCTGAAATTTTCCTTAGATAATTTAAAGTTTCTTTTCCACTGACATTAGCCTCTGCCATCATAAAAAGTGTTTTTGTAACTCTCTCTGAAATTTAGTTCTACATTTTTCTCCATATTCCTTTTCAACTCCCCATAGTTTACCAACTCTAATTAGCTAACGAAAAGTTAGTAAAACTCTTAACAAAATAAGAATATATATTTGTTTTAATACATGAAAATAAAAGGTTTTTATTCAATGAAGTTTTCAGTAAAGTTACCAGAAAAGTGACACACTGAGGGAGGATATTTGCAATGACCTAAACAAAGACATAATTAATAGCTTGTATACTGCATGCACCTATTCCAAGTCTATAAAATGGAAGTCCTTCATAAATTCCAAAAAAAAGAAATCTTCAAAGGATACAAATGTGCAATTTAGAGAAGGGTAAATCTATATTATGAGACAGGAAATGACCAGTGCATACTGGGCATTCAAGTGCAAATTCTGTGACACTAAATGATACTGTCCATTGAACACAAGAAGCAGATGGGATGAAAATTTGATATATGCAAATATAAGTTTGTCTTTGGTTAAAAAAATAATAGGGCTTATCTGATTGATGGTTGTCTTCAAACTATCTTATATTGTTTTCTTAACTTTTGAAAGTCATTCTCTGTTGTCAGGTTGAAAAACTTTTTTGAACCTTCTTCTATATAATAATCTAGTCAGCAGGGCTTTTTGTGGATTTGTCTAGCTAGAAATGAAAAGGTGTATTTTGGCAGAAAGTAACGGTGCATTTCACAAAGGTCAATATTAATTCCCAGTTGTTTTCTTTTGGAAATTTGGAGGAGTCTGTTATAATTCTAACTCTTCACTTAGTTTCTAAATTACTTATAAGCAAATAGAGAGATCCACAATCTCATTATTATTCATTATTTACTCAATAATAAGCTATTACTTCTCAATCATTTGGTAAAATATATTTTTTTTGTTTAAATCAAGGATAAAAACCATGTATAGGAAAGGATATGGGGAAGCAGGGGCTCTTCTTGGATTGCTGATGGGCATATAAATTGCTTGAGGTATCTTGGAGAATAAATTAGAAGAAACCCTACCACTACAGCTAGCAGTTACTGTTAACTCCTTTAGGAGTCCCTAGGTGGTACAAATGGTTAAGGGCTGGCTTACTAACTGAAAGGTTGGCAGTTCAAACCCACACAGAAGTACCTTGGGAGTAAGGTCTGGCAATCTATTTCTAAAATCTAATAGTTTTGAAAACCCTACAGACTACAGTTCTACTCTGCACACATGGAGTTGCAGTCTAGTTGATATGGATTAGACGACAACTAGGAGCTCTGGTAGTGTAGTGCCTAAGGTAATTGACTGCTAACCAGAAGGCTGGCAGTTCAAACCCAGCCACTCATCGGAAGGAAGGTTGGGCAATCTACTTCCGTAGTGATACTGCCTCGGAAATCCAAGGAGGAGTCACTATGAGTCGGGTCCAACTTGATGGCACATAGCAACAACAACAGATGACAACTAGCAACAACATAAATACATACGTACATACCTCTGAAGAAAGAACTATTATCATCTCAGTTTTACAGATGAAGAATGTGAAGTAAAAAGAGAGAATTTACCCAAGATGAAGATCTTATAAAGGTACCAGGTAGGATTCAAAAGCTGACAGTCTGGCTTGTTTTTCTTAATGATGAACATATGTGTATATAAGTAAAATTGGACCCAGGAATTTCCAATCGGAGAAAATACCCCAGGAAATTCTTTCAAGATTATTGACAAAGTGTCATTGTTCTTTCAAAATATTGTTCTTTGTTCACATACTTAAAGGTTTCTTATTTTTGTCACTCTGAGAATTCTTTAACTCTGATTTGTTAGTATTTTATAATCATGGAAAACTCCAAGAAAAATAAAAGCTTTATAATATACAGCTGTTTTGTTTTGCTTAGATACGTTGCATATTTTGTTTCTGTCTTTACACTTATTATCTATATATGGGAGATTATTGTAGTTGTCTTTATTTAGATTATTGTAGTTCCTTTATCCAAATTATTAATATCTATTTGGGGGGATCTTTTTGTCACATCCTACTACCTTCTTATTGGTTATTGTTGATTCAATATTTTTATTTTTTGTAAAAATATCTTGTATCCAAAGAGTTGACTAAACTCTCTAACAAAATTCAATAATTTTGGAGTTGATACTTGCTAGTTTCATATAGCCATATAATCATATTGTCTTTAACTAATAATAATTTTGTTTCCTTTTTCCTGAAGTTAGAACTTTTATTCCTGTTTTATACCTTATTGTATTAGCCAAAGCCTCCAAATGGTTTTATGATATTGTTGTTTGTGTGTATCCTTGTATTGTTGCTGACTTAAACAAAAGCATTCCTGTTGTTTCCTTTTGAAGATAGTTTTTTGAGAATGTTGAGGAAATATCTTTCTATTCTTAAATTAGTATGAATTTAAAGGATAAAACAAAACAAAACAAAAACAAAAACACTACTGCCCTTGAGTTGATTCTGTCTCATAGAGACCCTATGGGACAGGGAAATGCCATGCTAGAGCTTCCAAGGCTGCAAATCTTTATGAAAGCACACTGCCTCATCTTTCTCCTGCAGAGATACTTGTGGATTCAATTGCCTACCATTTGGTTAGCAGCCAAATGTTTTAACCATTGTACCACCAGGGATCCTTTAAAGGTCAAAAGTTGGTAATTAATTTTGTTGTATGTCTTTTCAGAACCCTTTGAGAACATTGTGGTATTTATTTTATTAGAGCTACTGATATTATTTGTGTATATTTCCTTATAAACTAAACTGAAAATATTTAAATTTTTTTGTGTTCAAGTAGTTTATATAATATAGAATTTATCTATTTTCTGCAAATTTGAAAAAAGTTATCAGTAAAATTATTAGCCCCCAAATCCTTTTAGGGAGACTAATTGATTTATAAGTTTTCATGATGATGGGTCTACTTAGTTTTTCCAATTATTATTAAATTAGATAGCTTATAGTTTCCCAGAAATCATCCAAATGGATTTTACATTGAATAGTATGTATTTTATATGTTTTTCTTACTTGCTAATATTATTTTTCATTTCTAATTTTAGGTTTATTTGCTTCTTTTTTGATATTTTCCAGAGTTTATTGATTTTGACATTCCATTTCTTCTGCTCTTTTCTTTCAATACATTTTTTTGTTCTTTTTTTTCCCCTAAGTTTTACAGATGTGTGTAAAGAGCTTAAAATATATAATTTTTCTATTTTAGGGTATTTTTTTTTTTAATCTGTTACTTCAATTTCATTAATTACGGTATCAAAATCTTCTTTCTCTAATTTTGGCAAAGCAATCTGATGGTAGCTCAAAGAGAGCCTCTCAATATTTACCCAATTTTGTTTCTTATTACTTCTCTTTGCTTTTGATTTGGTATATTTTAATGGCACATTATTTGTGGTATTAAGGTTTCTGATTATTATGTCTTCATAGTAGAGAGGACCTATTCCAAAATAAATTTATCTATCTTGCTCTTAAAGTTTGACTTGAACTATTTGTTTGGGATGAACGTTTGTTACTCTCTTTCTTTTTGCTGTATTTGCCTGAAAAAATATTTGGACATTTTTTCATTCATAGCCTTGAGTTTAGTTGTAACTCTGCTTTTTTTATGGGCTTTAGTAAAATAAGTCACATGTTACATAGTGAGACTACTGCTAGCATTTTTCTCAATTTATATCTGCTTTATAGGGCTTCCATTGGGAGTGGATTTGGACCATTCATCTTAATAAACATTGTGCTTGATAATAAACACAGCCCTGGGATGGCAATTGCACTTTAAGTAGGAGCTGAGCATCTGTATGCCTGGCTGAGTAAACGATGAGTTGGGGAAGCAACTTAATCTCAACTTCTTTGTTCATTTCCCTTGCCAACTGGCACTGGGGAACCTTTGCTTCTTCACCTCTAAATAGCAGTGTGGGAGAAGGTGCTTTAGTGAAAATGTTCAAGGTAAGTAACAATAATGCAACCTGGAAAATATACTCTCTGTTTGATTTCCATGCTTATGGTCTCATTACTGGGTGTACTCTTTTAAACACTCATCAAAGTCAGCTGATGCTTTTGGATTTAGACAAGGTAAAATTTAGAAGATAGTTATAAATGAGATAGCTATGGATTAAATTGTGTGTCTCCAAAGTATGTATTGGGACCTTAATGCAACAATCCTGTTTGGAAATGGGACTTTCTTTCTTATGTTAGGTAATTATATGTGAGTAGTGTGAGTTCTAAATCAAATCGCTTGTGAGTTATAAAAAAGAGAAGATTAGAAACAAAGACACATACACAGGGGAAGAGAGATACCATTTGAGAACCACCTATCAAGCTAAGGACCTGAGGAATACCCAGGGCTATTGGCAATGAAGGCACCAATAGTACCCAGACACAGCTTTGGACTTCTAGCCTCCAGAATTGTGAGAAAATAAAGTTCTGTTATTTATAGTCACCCACTTGTGGTATTTGTGCTACAGCAGGACTAGGTAATTAAGACAGTATAAGGCAGAACTGTTGAAAAACTCAGTAAACTGGTGAATGGGTAAACAAACTGTGGTATATCCATACAACTGAGTATTATTCAGGGACTAAAAGAAATAAGCTATTAAGCTAAGGAAAGAAATGGAGGAATTTTAAATGCATTTGCTAAGTGAAAGAGACTAGTTTGAAAAAGCTACATATAGTATGATTCCAGTTAAAAGGCAACACTGTAGACATAGCATAGTGCCTAAGGCACTTGACTGCTAACCAGAAGGCTGACGGTTCAAACCCCCTAGCCACTCCTTGGAAGGAAAGTTGGGCAATATACTTCCATAGTGATACTGCCTCAGCAACCCAAGGAGGGGTCGCTATGAGTTGGGTCTGACTTGACGGCACATAACAACAACAACATAGACAGTAAAAAACGATCAGTGGTTTTAGGGTCAGTGGAGGAGAGGGATGATTTGGTGGAGCACTGGGCATTTTTCAGGAAGTTAGACTATTCTGTAGGATACTGTAATGGTGGGCACATAACATTACACATTTGTCAAAATTCATCAGACTGACTGTACATCAGAGAGTGAGTCCAAATGTAAACCATGAATTCCCTTAAAAATAATGTACCATTCATTATTCGTTCATCAGTTGTCACAAATATAACATACCAATGCCAGATGCCAGTAACAGGAAAAACTGTGTGTAGGGGGTACACAGGGATTCTCTGTACTTTTGCACAATTTTTCTGTACACTTGAAACTTCTCTAAAACATAAAGTTTATTTAGAAAACAAAAACGAACAAAAACATCAGAGTATTATCACGAGCCATTTTTGGAAAGAGTGCTTAGTCTCACATCAGATCAGTGGTTTGTCTCAGATTTAAAATCCACATATGACATTTTACATAGTTTTATATCGTGATAGAGGTGTTATTTTGAATCTTTCTGTCCTCACATCCAAATAATTCTGTGAAATCAATCAATTCAAAGTGATCATATTGTATTATTACACACAAAGGATCACATTTCAAGGATATTCTTTTCTACTACCAAGAGCTGGGAAATACATCAAGTCTCTAACTCATGAGGAACTGCTCTGACTGGAGTGAAATTGTGGCCTGTGTGAGATAAATCATATTGAAGTGAGCCAGTTAAATGAATGGCAGATTGGTTGTCACAGCTAAACTTCTTATTGCTTCCAGTGACTTTTATCCACACACATTCTAATTCATCATAGATCCAATTCCACCAAATGTTTGTAAAGCTGTATACCTTGGCTCTAGACATTCTTCATTTTTAAAATACCTGCAGCACATCAGGTATATCATAGTATATCAATTTAAATATCCTTACACTATATAGTGAACTTCCATCATACAGGGTGTTTTAAGTTCAAAGGTTTCTATATACATTGAATCTTCATCATACTGGATGTTTAAGTTCAAAAGTTAGCTTATTAGGCAAGTCAAAATTTTCCTTGGAAGTTCCTTAAATCTTAATTAAATTTCCAGGCTCTAGTTCCGTAGATGCTTATCAGTCAACCATGTTCTTTTATTTCTTTTGAACTGTGGACTATTGCTTCCTTTTCCCTGTCAGTTGGAGCTAAGGTCTATGTGAAAAAAAGATGCAGTACTTGAATCAATAATGGCATTTATGTCTCTCCTTTCTCTCTCTCTCCCCATTCTTCTCCCCCTCCTCTCTCTTTTGTGATAGTGCATAGAATTGAATTTTCTTTGTTAAATATGGTATTGACAGAATGCTAGGAGTCCCTGGATGGTCTAATTGGTTAAGTGCTGGATTGTGAGCCAGAACAACCCAGAGGCATCTCAGAACATAGGCCTGGTGATCTACTCCCTAAAGGTGACAGACTTGTAAACCCTATGGAACAGCTCTATTCTCCACACACGGTATTCACCTTGAGTCAAAATTAATATGAAGGCAACTAACAAGAATATGACAGAATGCTACAGTATATATGTCACTGGGCTTAAGTCTCTTCCTTTAACTGTATGTATGTGAAAAGAAAGTACATATGTGTAACTGTATACACTCTTAAGGAGCTCTCATGGCATAGTGGGTAAGACATCTGGCTGCTAATCAGAAGGTCAGAGGTTCAACCCACCAGGTGCTCTGTGGGAGAAAGATGAGGCAATCTACTTCCTTAAAGATTTACAGACCTGGAAACCCAATGGAGCGCCGCTATGAGTCTGAATCGACTCGATGGCAGTGGGTTACTTTTTGGTGGTATACTCTTACCTACATATGCACAATTACATATGGAGGTGTCTAGACACATGCATACATATAAAATAAGGGCATAGTTTTATAATTCACACAGTATTATCCACGTCTTATTTTGATAGGATAACTCTATGAACTCTATGAGTATGATGTTATTTTAATTGTTGAATAAATATTATAAAAAAGCAAATAAAGATTTATTGACTAACTTCTATTTGCTAAGAATACCTATTCCTTGCTTGCATATGGCTTACAATCTAGGGAGGAAGCTGCAATAAACAAATAGACAAAATAATCTAAAACTTCAATGAAACCTATACATGAATTCTAAGAGAGATTATAAAATCCAAACCAAAAACCAAACTCATTGCTGTCGAGTCAATTTCGACTCACAGTGACACCTCCTTGGGTTTCTGAGGCGATATCTCTATGGAAGTAGATTTCTTAGTCTTCCTTTTGAGGAGTGGCTGGTAGGTTTGAATCTCGGACCTTCTGGTTAGCAGCCAAATGCCTTAGGCACTACACCACCAGAACTCCTAATTTATAAAAAGAGGACCTAACACAGTCAGAGGGGAAAGTGAAGGAATTTCTGAGAAAGTAATCATTGATCTGAAATCTGAAGGATGATGTCTTAGTTATCTAGTGTTGCTATAACAGAAAGACCACAAGTGATGGCTTTAACAAACAAATTTATTTTCTCACATTTTAGGAGGCTGGGTCAGGATGCCAACTCTAGGGGAAGACTTTCTTTCTCTGTCACCTCTGGAGGAAGGTCATTATCTCTCTAGCTTTTGTTTACTAGTGCCCTGGAACTCTCCATGTGACTTGGCATCTGTGTTGGATTGGGTTCTCTAGAGAAACACAAAAACCAGCAAAGTGTATATATATATATTTATAGAGAGAGAGAGAGAGATTTATCTTAGGTAAATGGCTCACAAGCGTGTAGAAGCGGACAAGTTCAAGCTGAAAAGTTCGTCTCTGGAGGGGGATGGGGCCCGGAGCCGCATGGTTCCCGTAAGCACAACAGAGCCGAGAGAATCAAGCTGGCACGCAGGATGAATCTGAAACCTCCAGGGCGAGCGGCGAGCCGCTCACTCAAGGAAGTATATAGTCCGGAATGCCATTCTTCCAGCTTGTCCTTGGAATATCATTGCAAGCAGGCCCCTAGGGAAACTCCCCTTGGGCAGACGGGCCGCTCAGAACTCAGTCATCTGATCCCATCATGGGAACCACCACTCACAACTGGAGTCCAGCCAAGTTGACACATCTTCAACTATCACAGCATCTATCTTCTTTCCACATCAGTTGCCTTAATCTGCTCCTTTTATATCTTGTACGAGATTGAAGACACATCCTACACTAATCTTGCCTCATTAACACAAAAAGCACCACCCATTCCCAAGGCATAAGAGTTAGGATTTACAACACATATTTTTGGGAGACATAATTCAATCCTAAAAGATGGGGAGGAGGCACTTAGTGAAAGTGGATCAAGTGTTCCAGGAAAAGGGACACTGGTCTCATGGTGGGAGAGGACATGGCAAATACTAAGAACTGGTGGGAAAAGAGATAAGAAAATGAGGAACACAAATTAAGTAACTTACCCACTGTCATCATTTTATAAGCAACAGTGTCTAGAACTCATGTGTATCTGAACACAAATCCCCCACTTTTTTAGTTACTTCACACTGTGCCTATAAGTGAGATCAGCTTGGCAAAGAGTGAATTTAAGTGGGAGCCTTTTATTCCTGGCTTGATTATATTACATTGATTTGTTCCATGAGCATGGCAGAAGCCCACCTTTGGACCCATGCTTCTTCTTTGTGATGTGTCAATTTGATTAAGACAACTGGTTTAATAAACTTTTCTGATTGCAGCATTCTGACTGTGCAGAAACTTGTGTCTACTGTCATCACACTTCTTTGCCATGATGTCCAAGTTCACACAAGAGACCTGTTTCAGATTGCTGGAGCTTTTTGAGTTTCTGTATTTCTCCCTAAAGGTGTGTGCTTTTGAGAACTCACAAATGAGTACTGAATACCCCATACAGTCTTAAGACAACTGACTGAATTGGTTGAAAGTCTGAGCTTGATTTTCCCCCATCCACACTACCCGATCTATTTTATACATGTGCCTCTTATAATCCACCTCTCTAAGCAACTTTCCCATTTACCAGCCTCCTCCCCCACATCGTGGTTCTTTTGAAACAGGGGATATGTCCATGAACACGCTGGGATAAAGGATAAGCAGACTATCTAGGCATTAATGTGAGTGATGCAATGAATACACAATCAGAGAACAAGAGTTGTTACACGATTCCCTCTTCTTGAAACAGATAAAAAAAAATTGACTTAATTGCCTGTGCTTGAGGGTAATGCCATTTTGTATGGCTTACCGTTTTATAGTGATTGGAGAATATTAAGTTAACAATGGCACAAGTCAAAAAATTTTTTTTTTCCCCATTGGCCATGAAGTGGCATGTTAGAAAAAGAATAGAATTGAAAAGTGATAGCATTAATTTATGAAAGTTCACATTTCAGATGCTTGCTTCTTGTACAGAGCTGACTTTATGGCTTGTATAGACCTTCTCAATGCTGAATAAATCTAGAGCAGTTAAGTTACATTATAAACTTGTACATTCCTAATCCTAAGATCCTTTTAAAAAAAGCAAAAATCTAACTCAGTGTTAGTGAATGCTTCTTAGAGACTGATTAGAAGCAAATTACTTTGGATTTTCCATCTCCAATGCATATTTATTTATCATTAACAAAGACGGAGGGCATTGATTTGGGTAAGATGATATCAACAGCTTATAAACTAGCTGATAAAACATAAACACAATTATGCATGTTGTTGTTGTTATGTGCCATCGAGTCATCTCTGACTCATAGTGATGCCTCCTTGGGTTTCCAAGGTGGTATCACTATGGAAGTAGATCACCCAATCTTCCTTCCGAGGAGTGGCTGGTAGGTTTGAACTGCCAACCTTCTGCTTAGAAGTCAAGTGCCTTAGGCACTACACCACCAGAGGTCCTACCATTATACATACTATACAGCAAAGTTAGCTAATGCTTCAAATCAAGTTTCATATCTAAAGCTGAAAATAAAATTAGAGCTGGTTTAGAGGAGAAACTTCTCCAGACTGGGGAAGAACACTTCCTGAAAGCAGTATTTCAGTCCCTTGCCGTTTGCCCAAAGAAAGAGAGATGACAGGAGACCCTAGGTATGGAGTAGAGAGGTGACTGAGAATATTTTTATGCACCTTTTCCTGTTAGATTAAATTGGTAACAATTATTTTTTAAATGGGAATTTAAAACAACCCTAGGAAATGTTAAAGTTTTGTAGAAACTGGGGAAGATCTGGAAAGCAATGAATTGGTCAGAACAATAAGAAAAAAGCTAGCACTTCTACAAATGTGACGAAGGCAGATGTTTGAAAACAGAAGTGGTTACTGAAATTTTACTTAATTGTAGCTAGGTATCTAAATTAAAAAGAGCATCATTTTAAAATGCATTGGACATTAATACATTATATGTACACATACAACCCACTGCCATCAAGTTGACTCAAACTTATAGTGACTCTTTACAGCAGAGTAGAACTGCCCCACAAGGTTTCCAAGGCTGTAACCTTTACAGACGCAGACTGTTTCATCTTTTTCCAGTACAGTGGCTGATGAGTTCCAACTTTCTGGTTAGCACCCAAGCACTTAACCACCACACTACCAGGGTCTCCTTATGTACATGTACATGTTTTTAATAAGAAGTCTTTGCTGGATGTATGTGCTGTAGGTGCTGCCTATAATACGGTTTCTGCTTTAGTAAAACTCACATGCTGAGTCCATAAGAATAAAACCCAAACTTGACTGAGCAGCTCCTGACATCTTATCCAAACAGAATTAAGAAAAACCTGAGTCAATACAAACAGTCTGCAAAGGAGAATCGGTTTGAATCTGGATCCACAGATGTGATATGGGCTATGAGAGTTGTCTGGTTCTCCATCACTGAGTTCTTCTTAAAAAAATCCACACAAAGAGTCAACTTTTTCTCCAAATCTATAGACTTTGCTCATGTGGAATCATTGCAAATGAGGAGAAAGAATGGAACATCAGAAAGCATTTGAACTTTAGCAACACACAGGTTGGGCTTGAAGCTAAGCTCCACTACTATGTACTCGTATGACCCAGGGCAAGTTCATAATCTTTTCAAATTCCTGTGTTTGTGTATCTGTGAAATGAAGATTCTTCCTAGGAATGAGCTATTGTGATGATTCCCGGGGATGAAGCATCTGGCCTGATATGTAGGAAACAATTAGCAAGGACATCTTCCTTCCCACTTCATCATAAATATATCACAAGAAAAGTTGCCCTTCCATGGGATACTAAAAACAAAATTATCATGAATAATAACTTTGAATATAAACACAACATATCCATTAAAAAAAATGCTATTGAGTTGATTTCAGCACATAATGACTCCTTCAGGCAGATGACAATTGTCTCTAGGTTTTCTGAGGCTATAAATCTACTGCTGTATTTTTTTTTCCCATAGAGAGGCTGGTGGGTTTCAACTGGTGATCTTTCAGTTAACAGGAGAGCTCTTTAACCACATTTAACTTTAAGGAAAATGATAAATTATAAGTCAAAGTGAATGGACACACTTTCTGGTGACTATTAAAAATAAAATTAGATCACAACAGAATTTAGAGTGTTTGCTATTACTCATTTTAGCCAACATTGCTCCAGCATTGCCTATGTGCCAGATGTTTTTTAGAGACAATGTGTCAGAACACCATGTAATTTAGAAAGTATAGAGAAAGCATTACAACTTACCCCACCAACTTTCTCAAAGTGAGATCCTTCTTTCTTAAAATCTGTGAGGGCCCCGTTGAAATACCAAGTAAACATGATGTCTAACAGAGGGTCGTGTTGCACCTGACAAGGCAAAATGACACTCTCGCCAACTGAGACATCCATGTTTGATGGTGCCAAAGTTATTCTTGTTGGTTCTATTGGGGAAAAAAAAATGTTCAAGTGAAACTTCAGCAATTTTATTGTGATGAAAACAATTTGCCCAGCCAGATTGTTAACTATAGTGTGTGTGTGTGTGTGTATATCTGTATGTGTATATATATATATATATATATATATATATATATATATATATCGGTATACACATACATACATGGACACACATAAGTAAAGGCTACCAGATTAAAGTAGAGGATTTGATGCAGAGCTATACATATTTCATTGACTTCACAAATTCTTGTTATGCAAATGAGAATATCTGAGTTTAAAAGATATTGAAAAATCAAAGTCACCTGTAAACAAGGGTCCTAACACTATTACAAAACCAATTTCAACTTAGTTTTATGGTTTTGTGAAATATAGGGATAGAAAGAGAAACCACTGTGTTTTCTTTAACATTGAATGATTGGTAAATACATTATCACCAATATAAATAGACTCACACATTTAAGGTTACCATGAATTTGAAAAACTCTATGCAAAATATGGTTAGAAGAGTTTAAAAAGAAAGAAAAAGAAAAAAAAAAGATGAGTACTATGATGTAATATTATTTAATACCTGTTTCCTCCAATGTGAATATATGTATCTGCAGTTCCTCCTCCCTGTTGTCACACCCACAGACCTTCCATTCATAGTGAATTGAACTTCTGAGGTCATCACTTTCCCATTGCTACTCCTCATTTCTTTCCTCCACATTGCAGTAAAAATCCTCAGAATCATCTATATATTTGCTATTTCTCTATTAAATTCTCTCTTTAACCTATTCCAGTTAGGGTCCCTTGGTCCCCAAACCACCTGCTTTCATCAAGGTCACCAATAACCATCCTGCTTTAATTCCAAAGGTAAATCCTTTAGCCTCATTTCACTTGACCTTAGCAGCATCTACTACACTTGCTCACTCACTGTCTTCTCTTTATTCATTTTCTTTGCTTAGTTTTGGGGACACCACACTCTTTTTTTTTTTTCTCCTACATGCTATTCACTTCTTTTCTGTCTCCTTTTATGGTCCCTTTTCTTTTCTTAAGGTATTTGATGGTGCAGTCATTAGAGCATTCAGCTGCTAATCAAAAGTCAGCTGTTCAAACCTACCAGCCACTCTGCATGGGAAAGATGGGCAGCCTGCTTCTGTCAAAGTTTACAGCCTTGGAAATCCTATGGGGGAGTTCTACTGTGTCCTATAGGGTCTCTATGAATGGAATCAACTGGATGGCAGTGAGTTTGGTTTGGTTTTGTGTTTCTTTTCTTAAATTTCTCAATGTTGGAGTGTCTCAAGCTCAGTCCTTGGCCTTTTTATTTTTTTCTCTGTCTTCAGAGATTTGTTCTAGTCCCAAATGTATACCTCCATCCTTGACCTTTCTCCCTAAATCCAAATTCATACCTACTCAACAGCTCCACTTGAATGTTGAGATAGACATTAATGTTGTTCAAAACTATTTCCCATTTTCCTCTTTCAGAGCACAAAGTAGAATTAAATTCTTAACTCTTTTGAATTCCGGCATAGTAAGAAGATCTAAGTGGAAGTTATGCTGGTACTGGCTGGCAGACACCTGGAAGAACTCATGGGCAAATCTATTTGTCCTCTTTCCCTTTCCAGGGTCAGATGCTGGAGGTGAGCAGAGAGGACCCACTGTGGACTTTGTGCACAAGCAAAAAGTATTAATCCACTAAGATCTTGAATTTCCTTATTACTGCAGAATACCCTGGCCTACTTTATGAATACTGAATCCAACAAACCAAATTTAATACCTCCAAAACTGAACTCTTGAGTTTCCTTCTCCCAAAATCTGTCCAGTCGCCAGCCTTTCCCACTTGTTCCCATTTTCTCAGTGGTTTGGACTGTCAATCTTCCTTTTGCTCACAGAATATCCTGCAGTCACCTCATCTCTTTTCTTTCACTTGAACCTCACATCTAATTTGTCAGCAAATCCTATTGGCTTTACATGTGGAATATGTGTAGAGTTTCTCATCCACTCCTCTGCTGCCCCTCTCACATGGGACATTATCACCTCCAGCCTGGATTCTGGCAGTGGCCTCTGAGACGTCTCCAGTTTCTACCCTTGATTCCCCACAGGCTGTTCTCGACAGAGCAGCTAGAGTGATGTTAACAGTGTATTTCAGATCATTTCATTTTTGCTCACAACCTTGCACTGGTTCCATTTTTCACTCCAATTAAAAGCTACAATCCTAACAATGGTCTTCAGTGCCCCTACATGATAGTTCCCTAGGAATCTACTGGTTCACTTCTTCCTCTCCAGTAAATTTTTGTTCAAATCCCTCCTTTGGAAAGAGGCCTATTCTGATCATACCACATCATGTTCCAATTTACCTCTCCTCATATACTTCTCTTTAGTTTCTCAATTGTTTGTAATATTTTTCTCTCCTAATATTTAACTAATTTATTATCCCTGTTTCTTTCTTTCTTCCTCTAGTAGAATGTAAGATTCAGGAGGGCAACAACTGAAGATATTACCAGTTAATTGACAGACACTGAAATGTAGGAGGTGGTCAACTTGTTTTCATGAATGAATGAATGAATAAATAAAATATACACACCACTCTAAGTAATGCTTACTGATATTAAGGATTATTCCATGGGCTCTAACATTACTGAAAAATATCAAAGATAATGAAAAAAGAAGATGTGTACCTAAAAGATGTGACATAATAGAAAAGCATAAAGTAAAAATCTGTATCAGCATTTGCTATTAGTAATTCTTAATGCCTATCATCACAGCGCAGCAATCAATGTGTTCCCAGGTTTATACTGTGGTGTTTTATAGAAGTATTAGGAGCTCTGGTAGCGTAGTGCCTAAGGCATCTGACTGCTAACCAGAAGGCTGGCAGTTCAAACTCAACAGCCACTCCTCAGAAGAAAGGTTGGGCAATCTACTTCTGTAGGGATGTTGTTGTTGTTGTTATGTGCCATCGAGTCAAACCCAACTCATAGCGACCCCTCCTTGGGTTTCCGAGGCAGTATCACTACGGAAGTAAGATTGCCCAACCTTCCTTCCGAGGAGTGGCTGGTGGGTTTGAACCACCAGCCGTCTGGTTAGCAGGCAAGTGTCTTAGCCACTATGCTACCAGAGCTCAGCCTCAGAAACCCAAAGAGGGGTTGCTATGAGTCAGATCCGACTTGATGGCAGTGATTTTTTTTTTTTAGTAGAAGTATTAAGAGTTGGTCCCTTGACTTTTACTTCTTAAAAATAACACAAGTGCAAACAGAGGTTCTACTTTCGAACTAAACTACATATTGTGGAAAACACAAACTTTCTCTTAATTTAATAGAATTTTATAAGATATGTACCCCTATGTAAAGTAGCTTTTAAGAAACGCACATACCTGTAACAATCAAATGTGTTGTGCCGTTTGCTTTTCCAAACTGATTTTCTGCTATGCAGGTATAAGTTCCAATGTCAGCTTTAGTCACATTGGCGATTTTGAGTCCTCCATCTTTAAAAAAAGAAATTCTAAAGAAAACACAAATTAGACAAATAAATGTGTAATAGTGGGTTTTCCCAAATAAATAGCAAAAGTTTTATTGGATAAGTTGCTTTAAGCTGGAATTTTTAAGGCATGATAATGTAGTCCTATCTTTCTTAGAAACAAAGAAAATTAAAAGTAAATTTGCACATAAACACATATTTGAGTGAGGAAACATGCTCTATTAATTCAAACTATGCATGATATTTTTACACAGCATTACTAAACAGCATTACTATGACATTGCAACTAATTTTGGGATTGCCTTATCAAATTACATAAGTGTGAAATGTTTTCCAAAAATATGTGGTATGGTAGATTACTCACGAGTTGGTCTTATCAGTTTGGAGAAAATTAAAAGTTGTCATGACACAATTTCCCTTACATTTTAAATAGTGTATGAGAAATAAGAGACTTGTCTTCCATTATGTATTTGGGCAATTATACTACACCTGAGAAGAACCCAAATTCTTCAAAAGGATCTTTGTACAGTTACCTGGGAGACTTACAAAGAACAAGGCAACCAAAATGAACATCACTTTTGTGTTTCTGAGCATATACATAAAGTTCTTAAAGCTTTAGCATATAGCCAATTAATTAAGGAACAAAGGAAGAAAAGAATAAATAAAGGAAGGGGGGAGGAAGGAAGGAAGGATGGAAGAAAAGCCTGGCAATCAGTTTATGTAAAGATTGAAGCAAAGAAAACCTATGGAGCTCAGTTCTGCAGTGTAATACATGAGGTAGTCATAAGTTATAATTGACTTTACTGCAGCAGATTTGGGTTATCTTTGCTTTTTTTTTTTTTTTTTAAATAACGAGTGCATACTAGGTGTAGGTACTGTGTGGGCAAAACAGTAGTCCTTACCTTCATGGAAATAATATTCTGGTATATGATATATAAAATTAATAAATATGATAATTTTTAGATTGTGAAGAAGTATCCTGAAGGAGACAGACAGGAGACACCATAGAGTAGATATTTTATCTACTTCTACCATAGTAGGGTGGTTTGGAAAAGCTTCTCAAAACAGCTGACATTTGAACTTAGAAAGAAGAATGAGAATGGGCTAACAGATAAGCAACATCATGTAAATGGATGAAAAATTAATTAAAGTTGTCAAAGATTTCATTTTACTTGGATCCACAATCAATGTCAATGGAAGTAGTAGTCAAGAAATCAAATGATATACATTGCATTGGGCAAGTTTCCTGCAAAAGACTTTTTTAAAGTGTTAAAAAGCAAAGATGTCACTTTGAGGACTAAGGTGTGCCTGACTGAAGCCATGGTATTTTCAATCACTTCATACTCTTGCAAAAGCTGGACAATAAATAAGGAAAAACAAAGAAAAACTGCTATTGATGAATTACAGTATCGAAGAAGAATATTAAATATACCCTGGACTGCCAGAACAACAAACACATCTGTTTGGAGGAAGTACAGACATAATGCTCCTTAGAAACAAGGATGGTGAGACTTTATACTTTGGACATCAGGGATGAGGGATCAGTCCCTGGAAGACATGAAGACATCATGCTTTTATGAAGAAAAACCATGCTTTTTTTTTTTTTTTTTTTTAAGGAAGGACATAATGCATTTTATGAAGTAGGGTGTCAGTGAAAAAGAGGAAAACCTTCAATAAGATGGACTGACACAGTGGCTGCAACAATGGGCTCAAACTTGGCCACAACTATGAGGATGGTACATGACCAGGCAGTGTTTTGTTCCATTGTACACGGGATTGCTGAGAACTGAATCAACAGCACCTAACAACAACAGCAACCTATTAATCCATTCCATGTACCTTTACTGACCAACTTGTCAACCTATACTATATTCTCTCTTTGAATTCCTAAAGTCATCACTATCTTTGCCATTCACTTGCTACTTAGAATGACTATTATGCTCTATGATTTATATATTTGATACATGAGTGCATATATATTCAAATGTATGGTAAATTTACTTTTAAAAAGGTTGCTAATTCCCAGTGTCCTTCTTGCTGCTAAGAAGCATTCTGGTTGTACTTCCTCCAAGACAGATTTGTTCATTCTTCTGACAGTCTGTAGCACATTCTTTGCCAGTACTACAATTCCAATGCATCAATTCTTCTGCAGTTTTATTCATGGTCCAGCTCACACATGCACATGAAGCTATTGAAAATATCATGGCTTGGGTCAGGTCCACTTTAGTCTTCAAAATGAGATCTTTGCTCTTTAACACTTTAAAGTGGTCTTTTGGAGCAAATTTGTCCAGGGCAATGGGTTGTTTGATTTCTTGACTATTGCTTCCTTGGGCTTTGATGGCACATCCAAGTAAAGTGAAAACCTTGACAACTTCAATCTTTTCTCCATTTATCAAGATGTTGCTTATTGGTCCAGTTGTGAAGATTTTAGTTTATGTTGAGGTGTAATCCACAGTCTTTGATCTTCATTAGTAAGGGCTTCAAGTCTTCTGTACTGTCAGCAAGCAAGGCTGTGCCATCTGTGTATCACAGATTGTTAATAAGTCTTCCTGCAATTCCGATATCAGGTTCTTCTTCATCTAGTCCAGCTTCTCAGATTATTTGCTCCACACATAGATTGAGTAAGTATTTTGAAAGGGCACAATCCTGATGCAAAACTTTCCTGATTTAAAACCATGCAGTATCTCTTCATTCTGATGAAAAGATTGCCTCCTGGTCGATGTACAGGTTCCTCATGAGCACAATTAAGTGTTCTGGAATTCCCATTCTTTGCAATGTTATCCATAATTTGTTATGATCCACATAGTCAAATGTTTTTGCACAGTCAATAAAACAGACGTATACATCTTTCTGATATTCTCTGCTTTCAGCCAAGAGTCATCTGACTTCAGCAATGATAACCCTTGTTCCATGTCCTCTTTTGAATCTGGCTTGAATTTCTGGTGGTTCCCTCTCAATGTACACAGGATCACTTATGGTGGACAGGTTTCAGTGGAGCTTACAGACTAAGACATACAAGGAGGAAGGATGTGGCTAGGTCCATTTCTGGAAAAAAAAAAATGACCACTGAAAACATGAATAGTGGGGAAACACTGCCTGATATAGTGCCAGAAGATGAGGACCTCAGGTGGAAAGCAGTCAAAATACAACTGGGGAGGAGTTACCTCCTCAAACTAGAGTCCCCTTAATGGTGTGGCTGGAGTAAAGCTTTCAAGACCTTCATTTGCTAATGTGGCATTACTCAAAAGGAGAAGAAACAACTACAAACATCCATTAATAATCAGAATGTGGAATGTACAAAGTATGAATCTAGGAAGATAAGAAGTTGTCAAAAATGAAGTGGAATGTAAAAAGATTGATATCCTAGGCATTAGTGGGCTGAAATGGACTTGTATTGGCCATTTTGAATCAGGTAATCATATGGTCTACTATGCTGAGAATGACAAATTGAATAGGAATGGCATTGTATTCATTATCAAAAAGAACATTTTTAAGATCTACCCTGAAGTACAATGCTGTCCGTGATAGGATAATATCCATAGGCCTACAAGTAAGACCAGTGAACACTACTATTATTCAAATGTATATCCAACCATTACAGCCACAGGTGAAAAAATTGAAGACTTTTACCAACTTCTACAGTCTGAAATTGACATAACAGACAATCAAGATTACTAATTATTGGAATGCAAAAGTTGGAAATAAAGAAGAAGCATTAGTAGTTGGAAAATGTGACCTTTGTGACCAAAATGACATAACATTTTGCAAGACCAATGACTTATTCATTGCAAATACCATCTTTCAACACTATAAACAGCAGGCGTAAACATGGACCTCACTACATGGAACACACAGGAGTCAAACCGAGTGCATCTGTGGGAAGAAATGATGAAGTTCAGTATCATCAGTCAGAACAAGGCCAAGGGCTGTCTATAGAAGGAACAATCAATTGCTCATATGCAAGTTTAAGTTGAAGCTGAAGAAAATTAAAACCAGTCCCTGATAGCCAAAATACAAACTTCAGTAGATCTCATGTGAATTTAGAGACCATCTTAAGAATAGATTTGATGCATTGAACACCAATGAACAAAGACCAGACTAATTGTGGGATGATATAAAGAACATCATGCGTGAAGAAAGAAAAGCAACATTAAAAAGATAGGAAAGGAAGAAAAGACAAAAATAGATGGCAGAAGAGATTCTGAAACTTGTCCTTGAAAGGAGTTGCTTAAATGAATGGAAGAGATGATGAAGTAAAGTGCTGAACAGAAGATTTCAAAGACAAGATCAAGAAGACAAAGTAAAGTGTCAAAATGAAATGTGCAAAGACCTGGAGTTAGACAATCTAAAGGGAAGAACTTGTTCAGCATTTTTGAAGCTGAAGGAACTGAAGAAAAAATTCAACCATCGAGTTGCAATACTAAAAGATTCTATGGGCAAAATACTGAATGGTACAGGAAGCATCAAAAGAAGATGGCAGGAATACACAGTCACTGTACCAAAAAATAATTGGGTGACAGTCAGCCATTTCAGGATGCAGCATAAGACCAAGAACCAGTGGTACTGCAGGAAGAAGTCCAAGCTGCACTGAAGGAATTGATGAAAAATAAGTGTCCAGGAATTGATGGAATGCTCATTGAGGTGTTTCAAGAAATGGGTGCAGCACTGGAGGTATTCATTCATTTATGTCAAGAAATTTGGAAGATATCTACCTAGCCTACCGACAAGAAGAGATCCACATCTGTCCATTCCAAAGGAAAGTGATCCAACAGAATGTGCAAATTGTCAAATAATATCATCAGTATCACATGCAAGTATAAAATGGTTCCATTAGTAGAACTTCCTTAGGTATCTGTAAAAAGGGGCTATATCTGACTTCCATTAGAAAATTCTCACAAGTTTTTTGATCATGAAATGCTAACGTTTCACTTTTCTAAAAGAGGTAATCAAAGAACTTTAAGGAAAATGCATTTATATCTTAGCTTATCAGAGAACAAAGATTACCTTAAAGAGTATGAAATAAAAACTGAAATATGAAACCCTGTAGAGAAGTAAAAGGAGCTCTGTTGGTATAGTGGATAAGGCACTTGACTGCTAACTGGTAGGTCAGCAGTTCAAACTTACCAGCCACTCCACAGAAGGAGGACAGGGAGACCTACTTCCGTAAAGATTTACAGCGTCAAAAACCCAGTGGGAGTGGCTATGAGTCAGAAATGACTCTATGATAGTGAGTTTGGTTTGGTTGAGAGAAGTAAAACTGAATGCAAACTTTGGATACAAAGACTGGAGGATTTTTGAGAAACATGCAGAGTAAATGTTAATAAATGTGAATCAGATCACATAATCCTTTCTTATCACCTGCAAAAGCTTGGCTTAGATCCCCCTTCTCTGACATCACGTATTCTAAATCTTACTCCTATCCTATAATCAGGCACTTCTCTCTCTTTAATCTTGTTATGTCTTCAAAAATTACTCTTTGCTTGCTTTTCTCCAGTCACACAAACGTTCTTCTAATTGTTTTAATTCTTCCTCTTCCTTCAAGGCCTTTTCAAAAGTCATCCCTTATGTCTGTTTAATTTGTACCCACTCTGCAGATTTCTGTTACTTCCTTAAACCCCATGGACTGAACTAGGCCTTTCTATATTTGATCAAAACTCCTTTATAGTAGTTGGCAAATTACATGTTATATATCTGCATACTTATTGAAGTAATATTTTCCTCTTTGAGTAGACTGTGAAGCTCTCTGTAGGAAAAGCTAGTGCCTGAATTGCTTTTGTTATTGGATGCTGTCAATTCTGACTCATAGTGACCCCATATGACCAAATAGGACTGCCTCATAAGGATTTCTAGGTTATAATCTTTATGGAGCCATTGAGTGGGTTTGAACTGCCAACCTCACTTGCCACTAAATTCCTAGAACACTGAACAGTGCTTGGGACAGGACAGATGTTTTAAAAAACAAAACAAAATATAACATGTTGAGTGAGCACATAAGAGTGCCTTAAGAGGGTCATTGTAGAAGAGTGGGTATTAGTGAAGCCAAGTTACAAGGCACAGAGAACTTTATGAATATGACAGAAACAGATTCAGAAAGTGTGCAGTGTATTCATACACACACACACACACACACACACACATATACATACATACACACATATATACACTGAACCAAACCAAACTCACTGCCATTGAGTTGATTCCTTCATAGTGACCCCCATTGGGTTGCCAAGGCTGTAAATCTTTATGGAAGTAGATTGCCTTATATTTCTCCTATGGAGTGGCTGATGGGTTTGAGCTGCCAACTTTATGGTTAGCAGTCAAATGCCTTAGGCACTGCACCACCAGAGCTCCATAGATACATATATAGAGAGACTAGGAAAACCTATCTGGCAGTTCTATTCTGTCCCATAGGATCGTTATGAGTTGGAATCAACTCAGGAGCACACAACATATATACTGACATATCAATAAGAGGAAGTTGTGGAAGGCTGGATGAAGACAAGTTATAAATGACTCTTCTAGGATAAGAAAATTGAAAACATATACAAATGTATTTCCATTACTAGCAAAATAAATAAATAAAGTCACTAGAAAGTTTGAGACTGAAGCCAGAGAGAGAGAGAGAGTAAAGAAGGAATAATAAGAGGGAAGAACAGATGGAGGGAGAGGGTGAAGGAGGAAACTGAGGGAGAAAGTCTTCAGCAGAGGAAGAAGAGAGTATAATCATGAGAAATGCTCTCTAAACCATTTTAATTGACAATTCCATCGGAATAGGTTTTTGGCCACGATACCCAAAGACAAGAGTCCTTGACTAATAGGATTGCTCAATAAAGTTTACCTATCATTATTTTTTAAAAAATTCCTATTTGCTAGTGATTTTAATATGTAAAGGCAAAAAAGCTGGCAGATGCTATCAGAATATCGTGAAGACATTTACATGACAGGGTAAACTCATCCTCTCTGAATTATATGGTGGAGATAGAATTAGAAGCTCCTGGAATCTGGGACATCTAGCAGGTTCTGAGATTAGCAAGTACTGAAAAAAACTAAAAATGCCTCTTTGTTGAGTGAATAAATACTGAGCTCATACTTAGTGGTTCTGACTTGGGTACCATTAAACAAAGAGAGGCAATTTCAGATATTTTCTTATGCTATAATTAGTGCAACTTACTTTTCTCTACAGGTATAGAACTACTTGGAATATTGGAAGAACTAGAAATCCTTTAGGGGGTTAGTATTAGTAACTTTAAACAAGCAAACTTATCTTCACAACCATGTCAAGCTGAGGAACAGTCAGAAGGCAAGGCCTAATACCTTAGGAATCATGCAGACTCAAAAACAAACATATTGACTCTCAAAGAATGCAGACTCTGTGTACATTGCAAAATTTTGAGTTAATTGGATATTTTCTTTTTAAATTGGTTCTTCTAGTAAACTCGAAGAGGCCCACAGGGTATTTTGCACAACATAAAAATAAACAATATTCAGCAAATGGATGGAGTAATTGTTTCTCAACAGAAAACCTTCAATAGTGCATGCCTCCCTACAGAGATCCGAAGTGAAAATTTTATACCACTTCACTGTAAATGAAATTGCTTTCTAAGCTTCCTGGGAAAAAGTTTTCCTACAAATGGGTAGAGCTCAAAATGTAGATAGCAGTGAGTGACTCTAGTCTTGGCACAAAAAGTTAAATACAGATTTATGTGGTAAACATTCAGAAATGTGATACTCTGGTTTTACATTGAAAAATGTGCAATTGGAATAAAATCACAGTGGCATTTTAACTCTTTGATCACTTTTATAATATACATTCATATGTACCCTTTTATTGATCTTCCCTTTTGTAGGAAAAGAGGTTAATTATTTCACTTAACTTTGTTCAGTATATGGTTAGTCTGGGATAAGTAAACTTAACTGCTCTAAGCTGCTCTAATGGTCCATACTGTAATTCAGTGATGACACTGAATTTACAACTGTTAAGAAATCCTGCTTGCTCAGAAAGTATATTGTTGTCTAGGCAACACTGACCTGTACTTTATGATGACATTTAAACATCCATAATAACACATTTTGTTCTGAAATGGGGAGAGTATGGAGCATTACACACACAAAGCAGGGATTCTGAAAATACTGTTTTCCTTTGCTTATGTTCTGAATACTAAAGTAATTTATTCAGCTTGTATTTTAACAAACACACTGCAACTCTACATTTTCTCAGGATGCATATCTCAGTGGAGATGAGATCACATGAGATAGTAATGATTAAACAGCTGTATAGAAAATAACAAGGCTATTTTGGATGGCACTTTCTGAGTACATATTCGAAGAGATGGATGCTTACAATTAGCTGTAAGAGAAGAGTACTCACAATGCATATATTACCAGATAAATAATGACAGTTAAAAAAAAACAAATATATATTGATGAAAATGCATGAGAAAATAAATGTCAGATAAACCATGCATAGAGAATATGTTCTGATTTATAACTCCTCTCACTCCACCTGGTTGGCTAAATAACTTCTCCCCTTGAGTTCAAAGATAACCTACAAAGAGTAACATTAGAATTTTTATTCTTTTAGTTTCACCACTTTGGGCTTTCTTCTTATAAATTCAACCATGTTAGGTTAGTGATTTATTACTTAGAAAATATCCAAGGAAAAGAGATGCAGGGTGCGGAAGTATTAGCAGTTAATTATGTTATCTTTGATTAAGCACAAACCGAACCAAACCAAACCCACTGCCATCCAGTCCATTCAGACTCAGTGATCCTATAGGACAGAATAGAATTGAGCCATATGGTTTCCAAGGCTGAAAATCTTTATGGAAGCAGAATGCCTCATCTTTCTACTGTGGAGTAGCTGGTGGGTTTAAACTGCTGACCTTTTGTTAGCAGCCATATACTTTAACCATTGCACCACCAGAGCTCCCTGAGTAAGCACAAGTCTAATAATATGTGGCTTTGTTATTCTGTTGGACATATTACAGGGAGCAGAAATTTGATATGAAGAGAATCAACAATAAAGAAACATTTCCTTCACTTTTACAAAATCTTCCCAAATGCCTATCTGCCATGGCAAACACACTTGGAGCTACATACATTTTTACAATGACTAAATATCATTTCCTTCTAAATTGGCTTCACAATTATAGGATAAAAGGGCTCAAAAAGGGAATTTCCCATTTGAATGATTATATAAAACTGGCCATGTAAGTAAGTCATGAGGCTCAGGAAATATTCCATTTAAAACATTTGCATTTTCATATAGCAGAGCATCTGCAAAAGTTAAAAATAACCACATGTATGACGTAGTAAATTAATGACAAGAAAAATAAATGATTATCTCATGTGTTAAAAGGAAACCTCAAAGGAAATAATTAAGGTCAACAGGGTCCAAGATTGATACCATTCTTCTCCACCTGAGAAATAGATTCAGGAGTGAAATCCATGAAAATCCAAATTTTCAGTTTCACTACCTTATATCATAGATGAAGCTGATGCAAAATGGTTGGATGAGCAACACTGGTTTTCTGAGACTTCCTCCCGGGGTTACACAGACTTTCCTCTGGGCACAGGAGGACAATCACAGGCCTTCCATAAGTAAACTCCTTTATGGCACAGTTGAAAGGACAGCAGAGTATGTACTCTCTATGGGCAGGCAGGGGTGTCCCTTGATCACATAAATGGTTAAATGCTCAACTACTAACCTGAAGTTCAAACTCACTCAGAGGCAGTTCGAAAGAAAGGCTTGGTGATCTGCTTTCAAAAGGTCACAGCTATGAAAATTCTATGGAGCTCAGTTATACTCTGAAACACATGGGGTTGCTTTGAGTCAGAGGAGACTTGACAGCAACTGTTTGAGGCAAAGAGTGGGCTAGGGGGTGGGCGGTGGTTTGCTAAGCTACGATATTAAAGTCTTCCATCCTAACTCACAAGTCAGATACATCTTCTAGGTTCTGGGGAGGGAGAGGAGAAAGTGTTACTCCAGTGAATGTCTTTCTACTTACAGAAAAGAAAGCCTAGAACCAGCTATGACTTCAAACAATAATGCTAAGACTCAAGATGCTTGCATTGTATGCGTAAGAAGAATTTCATCAACACAGGGGATATAGAAGATAGTTTTTTATCAAAAGGAAGCATTATCTATGTAAACCAAAAACCCAACTCACTGCCTTAGAGTCGATTGGACTCATAGCAACCCCCCCCCTTGGGTTTCTGAGGTGGTATCAATACCCCACCAGAGTTTCCCTTATCTATGTGTTGTTGTTGCTCTTATGTGTCGTTGAGTCAGACCTGACTCATAGAGACCCCTCCTTGGGTTTCCGAGGCAGTATCACTACAGAAGTAGATTGCTCCATCTTCCTTCCGAGGAGTGGCTGATGGGTTTTAACCTTCAGCCTTCTGGTTAGCAGTCAAGTGCCGGAGGCACTATGCTACCAGAGCTCCCCCTTATCTATGTAGTAGGTGCCAAATATTGTTTGACTGCCTAAAACTAGGAGGCGCTGGTGGCGTAGTGCTTAAAGCATTTGACTGCTAACCAGAAGGCTGGCAGTTCAAATCCACTAGCCACTCCTTGGAAGGAAGACTGGGCAATCTACTTCCATAGAGATACTGCCTCGGAAATCCAAGGAGGGGTCATTATGAGTTGGAACTGACTCAATGGTAGTGAATTTGTTTTTTTTGGTTTTGTCCAAAACTAGCTCCCTTTTCTTTACTAACCAATACTCTGAACGTCCTTTGGGGAATTCTCTTCTCCCTATTATATGCAGCCCTGGCGGGACTATGAATCAAGGTCCTCTGTCCTATCCTAGTTGAGAAGTAGAAGTATTATTCAAGTCAATGGTTCTCAAATTTTACCATACACCAGCCACTCAAGGGCTCATTAAAATCCTCACTGCTGGGCCAACAACCAAATTAGGTCTTGAATGGACACCAAGGAATTGCGTTTCTAACAAGTTTCCAAGTGATACTGGTGCTACTGATGTAGAGAACATATTTGAGAAATTTTAGTCTAAGATTTGTCCTTTCCAGACTTTGATCTGTGACTCAAAGACAAAAATAATGATGAGTTATTTCACTGCAGCACTTAACCCTGACAAGGGGTATAATCTCTGCCACCAGGATTCCTAAAGCCAACCAGTTTCAGGTTCATTGCTAACTCAGTTTATGCAATTCATCTAATAACTATGTGAAGTTTCCAAAGCTTTAAATGATAGACGCTACCAAAAGGTGCTATCTTATACATGGTATTTTTTAATAATATATTTTGTTGTTTCAAAAGAGGTAAAGAATTCAGAAATAATCTTCTGTCTATAAAGGACATGTTTTATCACAAATCAAGAGTAATCCTAACAAAACCTGCTCTGCCATCAAATTCCTGCAAGGAAGAATGGTTTTGGCTCCACTATTCCAATTCCAAAGGTCCCTGGGTGACATAAATGATGTGCGCTCCATTGCCATTATTTGCTGTCCGGGCAGCTCATACTCCTAGTGACGTTATGTGTAATAGAGTCCAAAACATTGCCTGGTTTTCTGCCAGTGATTGTCCCTCTTGATGATGTGTCCAAATTAAAGAAGACAAAGTCTTGCTATCCTTACTTTATGGATCATTCTGTCTGTAACTCCTCTGAAAAAGCTTTGTTCATTGTTCTGGGAGTCCATGGTATATTCACTATTCATCACCAACATACAATTCAAAGCTTAGTAGTTCAAACCCATCCAGTGGTGTTTTGGAAAGAAGGCCTGGTGATCTTTCATAAAGATCACAGCCCACAAAACTCTATGGAACAATTCTACTCTGTAATTTACAGGGTCTCTATGGGTTGGAATCGACTTGATGGCAATGGGTTTTGTTTTTGTTTTTTGTTATTCTAATTCCAAAGTCATCATTTTTCATACAAAAACCAAACTCACTGCTGATGAATTGGATCCGACTCATAGTGACCCCTCGTTGGGTTTCCAAAGTTGTATCACTATGGAAGTAGATTGCCCCATCTTCCTTCTGAAGAGTACCTGGTGAGTTTGAACCACCAGCCTTCTGGTTAGCAGTTACATGCCTTAGGCAATCATCTTTTATAGACATCCATTAATATTTAAGCTGCTCATTTACAACTGTATGTGGCATTTCTAACCTTTCTGAGGCTCAAAGTTCTTTGAGCATTTGAAACATCTGACAACACTCTCTGCAGAGCAAACACAATAACAACAATGATAGCAACAGTTTTAATCCAATTTGTATAAAAAAAATGAAAGGAGCTCTGGTAACATAGTGCCTAAGGCACTTGACTGCTAACCAGAAGGCTGGTGGTTCAAACCCACCAGCCACTCTTCGGAAAGAAGGTTGGACAATCTACTTCCATAGTGATACTGCCTCGGAAACCCAAGAAGGGGTCGCTATGAGTCGGGTTTGACTCAATGGCACATAACAACAACATAACGACAACACAGTGAAAGCAGTATTCCAAGGTCAATTTATAGCAATAAATGCACAATCAAAAAAGAGGAAAGAAACAAAATCAACACTCTAACTCAACAGCTCCAACAATTAGAAAAAGAGCAACAAAGAGTATTCTGAGGTAAGGAAATAATAAAGATCAAAGCAGAAATAAACAAAACAGAAAATGAAACAAAAAAAAAAGAAATAGAGAAAATAAATAAAACAAGAAGCTGGTCCTTTAACAAAATTGACAAACCATTGGCAAATTTAAGAAAGAAAAAGAAAGAGAAGATGCAAATAACATGAATAATAAATGAAAAAGGCAACATCACAACAGAAGCAACTGAAATAAAAAAGATAATAAAAGAATGTTATGAATAACTGTATTCCAACAGATTCTAGAACCTAGAAGAGATGGACAAGTTTCTAGAAACACAAGACATACCTAAACTATCCCAATCAGAGATAGAACACTTGAACAGACCTATAACAAAAGAAGAAATTGAGCAGGACATAAAAAAATCTTCCCACACACAAAAAAGTCCTGGCCTAGATGGCTTCACTGGAGAATTTTACCAAACATTCAGGGAAGAGTTGACACCTGTACTACTGGAACTATTCCAGAACACAGAAAAAGATGGAATACTCCAAAAATCACTTTATGAAGCAAGCATAACACTGATACGAAAACCAGAGAAAGACATCATTAAAAAGGAAAACTACAGACCAATATCTCTCATGAATAGGGACACAAAAATCTTCAGCAAAATCCTAGCCAACAGAATTCAACAACATAACAAAAAAACAATTCATCCTGAGCAAGTGGGATTCATACCAGTTATTCAAGAATGGTTCAACATCAGAAAAGCAATCATTTTAATACACCACATAAACAAAAGAAAAGAACCACATGATCACATCAATCAACACAAACAAGGCATTTGATAAAATCAAACACCCAGTTCTGTTTAGAATGCTCAGCAAAATAGTGATAGAAGTGAAAATCCTCAATATAATAAAAGGCATATATGCAAAGCCAACAGCCAACATTATTGTCAGTGGAGAAAGACTCAAAGCATTCCCCTTGTGAACAGGAACCTGAAAAGGATGCTCTCTATCATCACTTCTACTTAACATTTGTATTGGGAATCCTAACTAGGGCAATAAGGCAAGAAAGAAAAATAAAAGGCATTCAAATTGGCAAAGATGAAGTAAGGTAATCTCTATTTGCAGATGTCATGATCCTGTAGATAGAAAACCAAAGTGATTCATAAAAAAAAAAAAATACTGGAGCTAATAGAAAGGTTCGACAAAGTCTCAGTATACACGGTCAGTTGGATTCCTCTACATCAACAAAGAGGACTCTGAAAAGGAAATAAGGAAAACAATACCTTTTACAATTGCTACCAAAAAGACAAAATATTTGGGAATGAATCTTACCAGTGACACAAAAGACCTATACAAGGAAAATGACAAAACACTACTATAAGAAACTATAAGGCATCTACATAAATGGAAGAACTTGCCTGGTTCATTGACAGGAAGACTGACTATTGTGAAAATGTCAATAATACCCAAAGCAATCTACACATTCAACACAATCCCAATCCAGATACCATCAACATTTTTTTAAGGATATGGAAAAAACAGTTATTAATTTCATATGGAAAGGAAGAAGACTTTGGATAAGCAAAACACTGCTGAAGAAGGAAAATAAAGTAGGAGGTCTCACACTCCCAGATCTCAAAATCTACTATACAGTCACAGTAGTCAAAACAGCATGGTATTGGTACAATGATCGACAGATAGACCAATGGAACAAAATAAAAAAAAAAACAGAAATAGACCCATCCATCTACAGACAGCTGATCTTTGACAAAGGACCAAAACACATTAAATGGAGGAGAAATAGCCTCTTCAACAAATGGTGCTGGCAAAATTGGATATCCACTTGCAGAAAAATGAAACAAAACCCACACCTCACCTCATACACAAATACAAACTTGAACTGGATCAAAGACTTAAATGTAAAACCCCAAACTGCAACATTCATAAAAGATAAAATAGGGCAAATCTAGGGTCCCTACTTTATGGCATAAATAGACTATCAAGCATAAACCAAAATGCACAGGCAGTGGAGGAGAAGCTTGACTACTGGAACCTTTTAAAAATTATTGTTATTTTTTTAAATGCAGTATTGTGGATATAATGGCATTAGCTTCTGTCATCTGTATCTTATGTGGAGAATTAAAAAAAAAAAAGGTTTGCTTAAGTAGGGGAACACACTTTGTAGGTTACTGGGGTGGAGAGGAAAGGGGTGGGGATAATTGTGGGCTAGTTGTGGGCCACACGCTGAGGTGGGTAAAGAAAGGGATGGTATGGAAAGAGTCTGAAATCACCATGATAACATTAGGGAAAGAGAGGACACCAAACTATACACAAAATTAAAAACTTATGTTCATTGAAAGACTTCTCCAAGAGGGTAAAAAGAGAACCTACAGATTGGGAAAAACATATTTGGCTATGACATATCTGACAAAAGATTTATCTCCAAAACGTATAGAAACTTCTATACCTCAACACCAAAAAGACAAACAATCCAACTCAAAATGGGCAAGTGACATGAACAGACACTTCACCAAAGAAGATATACTGACAGCCAACAAATATGAGGAAATACTCACAACCATTAGCCATTAGAGAGATGAAAATGAAAATAACAATGAAATATCATCTCATCCCAGCAATGATAGCAAAGTTCAACAAGACAGAAAATAACAAATGCTGGTGACATTGCAGAGAGATTAGAACTCTCATACTTGCTGATGGGACTGCAAAATGGTACAAGCATTGTGGAAAATGGTATGACATTTCCTTAAAAAACTGAAAACAGGAATACTATTTGATCCAGCAATTCCATTATTAGGAATACATCCTAAAGAGGGGAGACAGGACAGAAACAGACATGCATACCCATGTTCATCGCAGCACAATTTGCTATAGCAAATTATGGAAACAACCTAAATGCCCATCAACAGATGAATGTATAACCAAACTATAGTACATTCACACAATGGAATACCATATGAAATTGAAGAATAATGAAGAATTAAAGAATCATCTTACAACATGGATGAATTTGGAAGACATTATGCTGAGTCAAATTAGTCAATCACAGAAGCACAAATATTATATGACCCTATTATTGTACAAAGTCAAGGAAAGGTTTACTTAGGGAAGGAAATTCACTTTGTAGGTTACCAGGGATGGGAGATAAGAGCAAGGAAAATTTCAGACTAGTTGGGGGTCACATATTGATTTGAGTGAGGGAAGGGGTGGTATGGAAAGAGTCTGTGACCAGCCTGATGACATTGGGGAAAGGAAGTTCACTGAAATGTGCACATAAGATATAGACAACAGAAGCAAGTAATAGTATATGCATTACCACTAACACCAAACACCAGGCCACAGGTAAATGCATGGACAAGTGAGAAGATCAGATGGGGGCAGCGAACAGGAATATACCCTAGACCAAGGATAGATTTAGATGTAGATAATCTTTCATATGCAGTTGTGCTACAAAACTAGCCACACACATTACAGAAGCAACAGAAGACAGAGTTGGAGCAACCTCTCAGAGAAAACCATATACCCTGAGAGAGAGAATCACTGGGCCTGCCGACTTGGGACATAGTCTTGGGGGACCCCAAACTCAATTAGCACAGCATAGTACATAAATTAGGAGCTCTGGTAGCATAGTGGCTAAGACACTTGCCTGCTAACCAGACGGCTGGTGGTTCAAACCCACCAGCCACTCCTCGGAAGGAAGGTTGGGCAATCCTACTTCCGTAGTGATACTGCCTCGGAAACCCAAGGAGGGGTCGCTATGAGTCGGGACCGACTCGACGGCACATAACAACAACAATAACAACAGTACATAAATATCTTGTTCCACAATCCGCTTTGGTGAGTAGCGACTGGGGTCTTAAAAGCTTTCAAGCAGCCATCTAAGATGCAGCTATTAGTCTCCTCACATCTGAATCAAAGAAGAGTGAAGAAAATCAAAGGCATCTGGAAAAAAAAAAAAAATAGTCCAAGGATATGATGGACCCTGAGACTAGAACTGAATGGTGCCTGGCTACCAATGCCAACCACTCAGAAAGGGATCAAACCTGGAGATCCTGGATAGAGTGGAAGGAAAAATGTGGAACAAAATCCAAAAGCACAAAATGACCAGAATTACTGGTTGGACAGAGACTGGTGGAACCACCAAGACTATGGTCCCTGGCTACCCTTTGGATCTAGAATTGGACTCACTCCCATGCATTGGCTATCAGCCCAATAGCAGAAAGACCTATATACAGAACACCTATCCCAAGGTGATGCACCCACCTACTCTAGGGAGATACACCCCTTAGAGCAATCGGCGTTGGGCCACCAGAGGGACAGCATTCACACAGAGGAAAAGCTGGACAGACAAGAGTGCATAGTTAAGAAGGGCACAGGGAAGGGGAAGTTACAGGGAGGGGAGGAGAGGAGAGTTTGTTATAGTCGGGAATGGTAATCGGGGCATGAAATCAAATGTACATGAACTGTTGAATGTAAAACAAATTTTGCTCTGTAAATTCACACCCAAAACATAATAATTTTTTTTTAAATGAGATTTAAGTTATATTATTTCATGTCATTTTTTTTTTTTTTTTTATCTTTAAGTACTACAGTAAAACCTGTGGAAGCTTTAAGTACTACAGTAAAACCTGTGGAAGCTGAAAGCTATATAAGAGGTAACCCAGTCAGAGAAAGAAAACTCAAATACCAAAGGGGTCACCCATGTTGGACAATTATCAGTGGAACTTCTAGACTAAGGCACTAGGAAGAATACCTTACAATCTTCCTCTAAAAGATTGGACAGTGGACCTTATGGATAGCAGTGATCCACTCTCTGATAGAGACATGGAAGATGGGTCCCTCAGTATGGAAAGCATTCCATATATGACTAGGGAAAAGCTGTCTCCACAAAATAGAGTTAACCTTTATGACGTGAGTGGAGTAAAGGTTTTGGGACCTTCATTTTCTGATATGATACAACTCAGAATGAGAAAAAAGGATTGCAAATATCCATTAATAATTGGAATGTGGAATGTATGAAGGATGAGTCTAGGAAAACTGAAAGTAATAAAAAATGAAATAGAACACTTGCAGATAGATATCCTAAGCCTTAATGAGCTGAAATGGTTTGGAATTGGCCATTTTGAATCAGATAATCATATGATCTATTATCCTGGAAATGATCAACTAAAGAGGGATGGTGTAGTATTAACTGTCAAAAACAACATTTCAAGATCTATCCTGAATTACAACACTGTCAGTGATAGGAAAATATCCATATGCTTACAAGGAAGACAAGTTAATCTATTATTCAAATTTACTATTAATGTCAAAGATGAAGAAATCAAAGATTTTTGCCAACTTCTGCAGTCTGAAATTGATTTAAAAAAAGGCAATTAAATGCCTTGATAATCATTGGTGATGTGATTGGAATATGACAGACAGAAAGAAGAAGGATCAGTAGAGGCATACCTCAGAGATAGCACAGGTTTGGTGTGAGCACATGCTGTTGGAAAAATGGTCCCAATGACTTGTTCAGTGCAAGGTTTCACAAACATTCAATTTGTGGGAAAAAAAAAAAATATATATATATATATACATCTGCAAAGTGCAACAGAGTAAAGCACAATAAAAGGAGGTATGCTTGTAGTTGGATAATAGGGCCTTGGTGATAGAAAAATGCCAGAGATCGCATGACAGAATTTTACATGATCTATTCACTGAAAACAATTTTTTTCAACAATGTAACAGTGACTGTACATGTGGATGCCATCAGATGGAATACGTAAGAATCAAATCAACTACATCTGTAGAAAGAGATGGTGGAGAAGCTCAATATCATCAGTGAAAACAAGGCCAAAGGCTTACAGCAGAATAGACTATCATCCACGTATATGTAAATTTAAGTTTAAGATGAATAAAATTAAAACAAATTCACAAGAGCCAAAATACAATGTTGAGTATATCCCAATTGAATTTAGGGACCATTTCAAGAACAGATTTGGTGCATTGAACACTAATGACCAAAGACCAAATGAGCTGTCAGATGACATCAGGGATATCATCCATGAAGAAAGCAAAAGGTCATTAAAAAGACAGAAAAGAAAGAAAAGACAAAAATGGAGGCCTGAAGAGACTCTGAAAATTGCACTTGAACATAGAGTGGCCAAAGTAAATAGAAGAAATGATTAACTAAAAGGGTGGCTGGAGAAGACAAAGTAAAGTATTATAATGAAATGTGCTAAGATCTGGAGTAGAAAACCAAAAAGGAAGAACAATATGCTTGGCATTTCTCAAGCTACAGGAAATGAAGAAAACAAACCAAAGAATACTGAAAGTACCATGGACTGGTAAAAGAACTAACAAATCTGTCCTGGAAGAAGTGCGGCTAGAATGCTCCTCGGAAGCGAGAATGGCCAGACTTCGTCTCAGTTACTTTAGTCATGTTGCCAGAAGAGACCATTCTCTGGAGAAGGATATCATGCTCGATAAAGGAGAGGGTCAACGGAAAAGAGGAAGGGACTGAACAAGATGGATTGACACAGTGGCTGCAGCTATGGGCTCAAGTATAGCAAGGATTGTGAGGCTGGCACAGGACCGGGAAATGTTTCATTCTGCTGTACATAGGGTCACTGTGAGTTGGAGCCAACTCGACAGCACCTATCAACAACAACAGGCAAAATAGTGAATGACAAAGGAAGCAAAAAGAAGAGGACAGAAATACACAGAGTCATTGTATCCAAATAATTGGTTGATGTTCAGTCATTTCAGAAGGTAGCATATGATCAAGAACCAACAGTATTGAAGGAAGAAGTTCAAGCTGCACTGAAGGAATTGGTGAAAAACTAGGTTCAAGGAATTCAGAGATTATCACTGTGATGTTTCAACAAAAGGATGCAATGCTCTCTCCTGTGTGCTAATAAATTTGGAAGGCAGTTACCTGGACAACCTACTGGAAGAGATTCATATTTGTTCTCAGTTTCAAGAAAGACAATCCAAAAGAATGTGGAAATTATTGAACAACATCATTAATATGATGCACAAGTAAAATTCTGCTGAATATAATTCAAAACCGGTTGCAGCATTACATTCACAAGAAACTTTCAGAAATTCAAGCTGGATTCAGAAGAGGATGTAGAATGAGGGATAATATTGCTGATGTCAGATGGACCTTGGCTGAAAGCAAAGAATATCAGAAAAAATGTTTATCTGTGTTTTATGGACTATGAAAAGGCATTCAACTATGGATTATAACAAATTATGGATAATGTTGCAAAGAATGGGAATTCCAGAACACTTAATTGTGCTCATGTAGAATCTGCACATAGACCAAAAGACAGTCATTCAAACAGAAAAAAAGGTTTAAAATGTGTGGTTTAAAATCAGGAAGTGTGTGTGTCAATCTTATATCTTTTCACCATATTCAATCTGTACGCTGAGCAAATAGTCTGAGAATCTGGACTATATGAAGAAGAACACAGCATCAGGATTGGAGGAAGATTCATTAACAACCTGTGATATACAGATGACACAATCTTGCTTGCTGAAAGTGAAGAAGACTTGAAGCAAAACCTTCAGTATGGATTTTACCCCAGTATAAAGAAAACAAAATTCTCAGAACTGGACAAATAAGCAACATCAAGATAAATGGAGGGAGAAAAGACTGAGGTTGTCAAGGATTTCATTTTACTTGAATGCTCAATCAATGTCTACGGAAGCAGCAGTCAAGAAATCACATGATATATTGCATCGGGCAAATCTGCTGCAAAAGACTTTAAAAGTGTTGAAAAGCAAAAATGTCACTTTGAGGACTAAGATGCTTCTGATTCAAGCCATGATATTTTCAATCACCTCATGTACATGCAAAAGTGGACAATGTATAAGGAAGACCAAAAAAGAATTGATGCATTTGCATTATAGTGTTGGCAAAGAATATTAAATATTCCACGACCTGGCAGAAGAATGAACAAATATGTCTCGGAAGAAGTAAAGTCAGAATTCTCCTTAGAAGGGAGGATAGAGAGATTTTGTTTCATGTACTTTGGACATATTTTCAGGAGGGACCAGTCCATGGAGAAAGAGATCATGCTTGGTAAAATATAGGGTCAGTGAAAAAAAAGATGACTCTCGATGAGATAGATTGGCACAGTGGCTATAACATGAGCTCAAACATAGCAAGGACTTACCAGCCGCTCCTTGGAAGGAGGACTGGACAATCTACTTCCATACAGATAACACCTCGGAAACCCAAGGAAGGGTCGCTATGAGTCAGAATCGACTCGATGGCAGTGAATCTGGTTTTTGGTTTTTTGTGAGTATGGTGCTCAACAAGGCAGTTTTTCCTTCTGTTGTAAATGGGGTTGTGATGAATCAGAAATAATTTGAAAACACTTAACAACAACTAAGAAAAATAAAATCTTTAAAACACACTTTTCTTTAGCATTTGAATGTAAAATGTTAGATATGTATCTTTTTTTTCCCAAAAGACAGTTGATATTTATATAGTCTACTTAAATTACAGATGTTTTAAGGATTACACACTTGCAAGGAGTCAGACACTCTCATCCTCCAAAAATATTTTTCTATCAATGGAATGTGTACTAAGGCAGGACCATAAGTAAGATGCTGTTGTTGTTATGTGCCGTCGAGTCAGACCCTACTCATAGCGACCCCTCCTTGGGTTGCCGAGGCAGTATCACTACGGAAGTAGATTGCCCCATCTTCCTTCCGAGGAGTGGCTGGTGGGTTTGAACCGCCAGCCTTCTGGTTAGCATTCAAGTGCCTTAGGCACTATGCCACCAGAGCTCCTATAAGTAAGATACTGCAGTGGAAAATAGGTTAAAATATAAATAAAAGTTTATTTATTTTTTTTTAAATTTCTGAAGCAGTGAGAAGTTTAATTCATTTTATCAACACATTAGAATTTATATAATACATTATAAATTATGAATAACTTCTCTCCATGCAATAGAGTGTGGGAGATAGCAAACATCACTACCCATCTGCATGTTTATTCTCTTTAATAGAAATGCAGTGGTAATTGAACTCAGCTAACCATCCGTTCAACCGTCCATCAGCCCACTTATCCATTTCAATGAAGGACTTCAAGGCAGGAGAAAAGTATATGAAAATATAATCTTCTCCATATTTTTAATAGGAAGCCTCAAGAATATAAATCTATAAAAGTAATCAGTTTTATACATTTCTAAAAAATAACTGCAATAAATTAAACCAGAAAATTATAGGTGCTTTTAAGACATGGGCAAGGGCAGATTACTCAATAAGTAAGGCAAGCATGCACTTACTTATGCTTACTTCCTAGCCTGTAGTGAACAATTTCACATGAGTTTTACCACATCTATGTTTAACAAAATGTCAAACTGTTCACTGTAGATTAATACAAGCAAGCTTGTGCTTACCTTGCTTACTGGGTATTCCATATCTGTCAAGGATTATAAATTTGAAAGGAGGCTTTGACTCTATAAGAGGTGCTGTGCATTGGTAGAAATAGGAGCCAGCGATATCTAGAAGCAGAATCTTTGATTGGGTGAAAAAAATTGAAATTGTTCATTTTGCTTATTAAGTAATCCAATACTGAACATGGAAAGCTATTTAAAAAAGACTGGGTAACCACACGGAGGAAGTGGGAAGAGAGCTGTTATATTGGGGGGATTATAATCAGTGTCACAAAACAAAATCTCTGTAAACTTTTGAAGGTAAAATGAATCTGCTTTGTAAAATTTCATCCAAATCACAATAAAATGTTGTTTTAAAAATGAAATTCACTTGAACAAATATATGTTGAATACTTACAAAGTACTGAGTGTTCTGGAAAATGCAAATATGAGTAAGACTTAGCCCCTATCCTTTGGAAATCTACAATTTATGGAGAAAAAGGGAGATACACTGTTCCTAATCGTAAAATGTAATCCTTATGTATGAAAGTTTATGTTTGAGGTACAGCTTCTTCCAACTCTATCTTCAAAATACAAAGTATTCTCTTCTCCATTTCCACTACAGTTACCTTACATCAAGTGGTGGTATAGTGGTAGAATTCTCACCTGTCATGTGGGGAGACCTGGGTTCAATTCCTGTCCTACGCATTTCATGCACAGCCACCATGTGTCTGTCAGTGGAGGCTTGGGTATTGCTGTGACATTGAACAGGTTTTAGCCAAGCTTTCAGACTAAGACAGAATAGCAAGAAAAGTGTGGTAATCTACTTCTAAAAATCACCAGTGAAAACCCTGTGTATCACAGCAGTCTGGTTCCCCAATCCATCATGGGGATGGAGCAGGGCTTGGCAGCATTCCTTTAAGTGGTGCATGGGATCACCTTGAGTAAAGGGTTGACTACACCGCAGCTAGTAACAAGTCTTGCCCTGACAACTATAATTTGCCTTCTAATCAAATGACACTCCAGCCATATTGGTCTTTCTCTTGTTTATCAAATAAGCAAATCTCACTGCAGACTCAGGGCCTTTGTTCTTCTTGGTGCCTCCTTTTGGAAGGCATAAATTATTGGCATTACCAATTGCTTCTTATCATTTTGATCTCTGCTTTCATGTCACCTCATTACAGAGGCCTTCCCTAAAATGCTTTATTTAATTATCCTGTTTTATTTCCTTTATTGTTTAATGGCTAAAGACATTGTTTTTTAACTGTGTATTCTCTCTCTGCCATTGCAAACTCAAAGATGGGGGACTCTGTCTATCTGGTTCACAGCACAATGCATGGTACACATTAGTTGTGCTTGAGTGCATCTCCCAAAGAGGCCACAGTGCCAGTTTCCATCCTATGGCATTCTCCCATTAAAAGATAGAGTCTGATTCCACACCCTCCCCCCACCCCCATCCTTTGAATTCAGGGTAAATGATGTTTTGTGGCTTCAGAGCTTAGGCAATTCAACTTCCTTTTTACTATGTTGAATATTCACTCTGGAAGCCTCAGAAACCAACTAAGCATTATCCCTACCCTGAGGGCACCATGCTGTGAGGGGCCCAAGAGGAAGGACCATATGGATTGGCCAAAAGAATACATGGAGAAAGATGGAGAGATACCCAGTCAGCTCCCAGCTGCACCAGCTCCAACCCCCACCTGGTTGCGACCACATGAGAAATCTGGTGCCAAAGCTGTCTATTTGAGCCTTTCCTAAATTTGTAACCCATGGAAACCATAAGAGACTAAAAATAAAATGGTTGTATTGAACCGTTTAAGGTGATTTTCTTTGCAGCAATAATAGTTAATAGGAAGAGTATGCGCTAAATAAATATTCGATGAATAAGTGAATGTTGAAATGAACAAATATTTATGGAGTAGAGAGTGAGGATGCAAAGATGATAAGGTCAGGGCTCTGTAGGAATTCAGGTGAAATGGCTTCTGTACAAACAGCCATAATACACTGTATTAAGTGCTTCAATTGGACATATAGCAACCACAAGGGTAGAACAGAAAGAGCAAAGAGCAATCAATCTTGCAGAATGAGCTTGGTGAAGGCTTCCTGCATGAGGAACAATAAAGGTAGGCCTTGAGTGGTAAGTAGGGGTTTTCCACATTGAGGAAAAAAAGACATTGTAGTCAGAGAAAATTGGAAGGGCTTAAATGCAGAATGCAGTAAGAACTCTGCTTCTTTTAAAAATTATTGACAAGGCAGTGTATGATAAACACTCTTGTACTCTTGAAAGTATCAAAATAGTCAATATACTTGGTTCAAGAAAAGCTCCTTTTTTTTTCTTAAACATATTAGCAGAAAAAAAATCAAAAGTACTCTGTAGTAAAATGGAGCTCTGGTGGCATAGTGCCTAAGGCATTTGACTGCAAACCAGAAGGTTGGAGGTTTAAGCCCACCAGCTACTCCACAGAGGGAAGACTCGCAATCTACTTCCATAAAGATTTACTGACTCAGAAACCCAAAGGGGGTCACTATGAGTCAGAATTGATTCAATGGCAGTGATGTTTGGTTTTTTTGGTTACGTAGTACTATCATATGATTCTATAATATCATTACTATTTTTTCTTTAAATGTTGAGTGAGTACAAGAATTGAGCTGTGGGCAAATGCTTGTGGGATATTTGAGTGAAAATTGTTGTGTGACTAAAAGAATTTTGTATGTGTAGGTGCTCCCAGTAAATAAATCATTTATGCTGAGTATAGAAATGAATTAATTTGTCCTATTCCAAACAGGTCCTGGCTAGAAGTAGATTCCAGTTTTCAAATCATTTGAATTCATTAACTCACTTTCCCTACTGAAATAATAACACTGACAAAATAATTTCTTTAAAATAATATTTGGATGAAATGTATTTATTTAACAAATTCCAAACTAGACCCATGCCATACAGTCAATTCCAACTCACAGCCACAGAGTAGAACAGTCCCATAGGGTTTCCAAGTCTGTAAATCTTTATAGAAGCAAACTGCCACATCTTTCTCCTTTGGAGTGGATTCAAACTGCCAAGCTTTTGGGTAGCAGCCCAATGTCTGAGAGCACCCTTATTTATTTATTTAATAATGCAAAACTGAGTGGAATGTTCTAAGAAAGAAAAGTTTGTGCTTATCTTTCTTTTAAACCCACTGTTATTACTCTTAAAAGGAACTCTGGTGGTGTAGTGGTTAAGGCATTTAGGTGTTAACCAAAAGGTCAATGGTTTGTACTCACCAGCTGGTCTGCAAAAAAAAAAGATGGGCAGCCTGCTCCCATAAAGATTTATAACCTTGGAAACCCAATGGGGTTCCCTATGAGTTGGAAATGACTCAATGGCAGTGAATTTTGAGTTTTTTTTAGATCATGATTCTTAAGATAGCTGAGCAACATGATGAGTATCAATAGAAGTGGTTACCATTTTCTGAGAGGCAGCAGACAAGTTTACAACTACATCTACATTGTAAATGTTTTATACACGATTTTATTTTTATCCTTGCAACTAGAACCTTCTAGGGCACAGAAAGGGAAGCCCCAGAATGTGTGGGAAAATGGGTCTAAATAGGAAAGAATTTTTTCAAGAGAAATTTTGTCTTTATTCTGCATCTCAGGGAAGATTAGATTGTTTAGTCAAACTCTTGGTAAGAGTGTGTGCCAAGAAAATGTCATCTAACAGATCAACTAACTCTGTAATTTAAGGATTCCTAGGCCCTATTTCACAAACATAGAAACCAAGTTTTAGGGGTTAAGTAACTTATCTAATGTCATATCGGTATTAAGTAGCAGAATCAAGGTTTGACCTAGGTCTTTCAGACTACAATGCTTTCCTCTTTCCACATGTTAAATAAAGAGCAAATAAAAAGTTTGTTTAAATTTCATCTGACACAGTTAATAATGTGCCTAGTAATTAGTACACTGCATGTCAATGAGGCATAAATAATTCATGTAAATAATGTTACAAATATACACACATTAGCATCAGCTGTCTGGTGGTTAATAGGAAAAATTTATAGTTATGGATTGGGGGTAGGGGAGTGCAGCATGGCAGAGAAGAAGTGATTATGATGCCTTCCCAAAAGTGCATCCCAAACCAACAGTCTTGGATTACAGTAACTGCCCTTGATTGCCTTCACCTTTCTCTTAAATCCTCAGCTCAATTTCCTCAAAGTTAATGGGAGTTAATGGGAAAATGTACCTTTTTGCATTTTTCCTAGCTGAAAACAGGGGAAAATAGAGGTAAAGGCTTAGGAAATCCAGTTAGAGAAGGAAGCTGTCCTCTGCCTTCTGAGACATTTGCATATTTTAAATCCCCAAATGCCTCACCTCTCCTGTGGGAAAAAAAATATCTTCCTCTAATATTTACCTTCTTTAAAGGAGAGGGATCATCTTCCTCTTAAGAAAGAACTTAAGTCAGAGGACCAGGCAGTGTTTCACTCTGTTCTACAAAAGGGTTGCTATGAGTTGGAGTTGACAGATAGCACCTCACAACAACAACATATGAACCTTAAGGAGCTCTCTCTGGTGGCAATGCGGTTAAAACACTGGGATGGTAACCAAAAGGCTGACAGTTTGAACCCACTAGCTGCTCCATGAGAGAAAGATAAGGCAGTCTGCTTCTGTAAAGAGTTACAGTCTTAAAAACCCTAGGAAGCAGTTCTACTCTGTCTTATAGGGTCACTAGAGTCAGAATTGACTGAACGGCAGGAAGTTGGGTTGGTTTTTGGTTTCTATGAACTTTGCCATTTAGATAACTAGAATAAATAGCCAGTTTCATTTCTTGTCTATACTATATATTTCTGGTATTTTCTCCTACTCTTTTACTTTGCTTGATCTCCCAGATCCTTGAAGAGTCAGTTTCCAATGTCCCTTCCAGTGAGATGCCTGTCCTTTTGGAGATGATCTTCCCTTCCTTAGGGCTGGGCCACATCCCTTCTCTGTAATTCCTACTGGTTTGTAAACACCTCTACTATAACCAGGACAAAGACCAGTTTCCCCAGACTTTTCCTAGTTTATACATGTTTTCTTGGAGGTAATTATCAATCACACACAAGTAAAATCTTACTGAAGATAATTTAAAAAAAAAAAAAAGTTGCAGCAGTTTATTGACAGAGAACTTCCAGAACTGCAAGCTGGCTTCAGAAAAGGATGTGGAACAAGAGATATCATTGCTGATGTCAGATGGATATTAGCTGAAAACAAAGAATATCAGGAAGATGTTTGCTTGTGTTTTATCGACTATACAAAAGCATTTGACTGTGTGGAACATAACAAATTGTGGATAACACTGAGAAGAATGAGAATTCCATAATTCTTGATTGTGTTCATCAGGAACCTGTACATAGACCAGCAGGCTGTCGTTCGAACAGAACAAAGGGATACTGCATGGCTTAAAATTGGGAAGGGAGCACATCAGGGTTGAATCATTTCACCACACTTATCCAATTTGTATGCTGAGCAAATAATGTGAGAAACTGGACTATATGAAGAAGAACATGGCATCAGGATCAGAAAAAGATCCATTAACAACCTGCGATATGCAGATGACAAAACTTTGGTTGCTGAAAGTGAGGATGGCTGGAAGCATTTACTTATGAAGATTGAAGACTACCATATGCAGTATGGATTACACCTCAATATAAAGAAAACAAAAATCCTCACAACTGGATCAATAAACAATATCACAGTAAATGAAGAAAAAATTGAAGTTGTCAAAGACTTCATATTATTAGTTCTACAATCAACACCAATGGAAGCAGCAGTCAAGACATCAGATGACCTATATTGCATTGGGTAAATCTGCTGCAAAAGACTTCTTTCAAGTGCTGAAGAGCAAAGATGTCTCCTGGAAGACTAAGGGACATCTAACCCAAGCTATGGTATGTGAGAACTGGACAATGAATAAGGAAGATCAAGGAATAAAGAGTTGATACTTTTGAGTTGTGGTGTTGGTGAAGAATACTGAAAGCACCATGGACTATTAAAAGAATTAACAAATCTATCCTAGAAGTAGTGCACCTGGAATGCCCCTTGGAAGCGAGAATGGCCAGACTTTGTCTCACCAACTTTGGTCATGTTGTCAGAAGGAACTATTCTCTGGAGAAGAATATCATGCTTGGTTAAGTGGAAGGTCAACAAAAAAGGGGAAGGCCCTCAACAAGGTGGATTGACACAGTGGCTGCAATGATGGGCTCAGGTATAGCAAGGATTGTGAAGCACAGGACCAGGCAGTGTTTCGTTCTGTTGTACGTAGGATCTCTATGAGTCAGAGGCAACTCGATGGCACCTAACAACAATAATTATCAATAAAACAAACAAACAAAACAGTTGCCATCAAATTGATTCTGACTCATGGTGACTCTATGTGTATCAGAGTAGAACTATACTCCATAGGGTTTTTAATGGGTGATTGATCTTTCAGAAGAAAATTACGAGGCCTTTCTTCCTAGGCACCTCTGGTTGGACTCAGACTCCCCCTCCCCATCTTCTGATTACCAGATAAGCTTTTGGCTCACTCAGGGACTCCAACATTTAACAGAACCCTCTTCCCCTTGCATACTCTTCCCGTTTGTATAAGCTATATAGTTTGTAAGCTGTATAATCATTTTAATCATATCATCTATCCAGTGTGTAGTAATAGATGGTTTAGTTTTCTACATACTAAACAGACTGTGAACTCCTTAAGGGCTCTTGCTGCTTCTTATTCATCCATGTATTCTCAACACTGGGCACAGTCTCTAATGCTGGATAAAGATATGGCAAATTAATGGACAAATACCTTCCCTATAGGTAATATCAGGAACAGCAATTTCTAACCAGCTAAAATCCAGTTCCTCCAAGTGGCAGCATCACACATATTCAATAACATTCTCCCTTGTGTTTGGAGTTAGAGGTTAATTTGGAATCAAGGGCAAAAACATAAAGGACAGCTGAGATCTCAGTTCTGTATCTGAGGGAGTATTAATTGAAATTTGTTGAGCTTTCACACCTGAGAATTCTGAGGAAACAGCTGTTTGGATGGATAGATGGTGGATGAAAGGGGAGGATAATAGATTCAGGTTCTTTGGGGAAGTGGTCAATGGGACAGTTAGGGAAGGGAACAGCATTTTAAAAATATGAAGAAAAATAAGGACATCTCGGTGGTAATAGAAAGGAAAGCCAAGGAGCGGAAGGGAATGGGGAAAGGAAGGAGATCAAAATTATTTGGCAAAGGGATCTCTGTTCTTAACCTTGGAGTTTGAGCCAAGTGGAAGTGTCACTTAATAGATTTGTTGGAAAGTAACAGAGTTTCCAGACACATCTTTACTCAAGCATGCCTGTGGCCAGTAGGAGTGACACTGATAGAATGCTAAGTCATTCTTTTTCTGACAGAGTTATCTTGGTTACTGGCAAAGGTGTGAATTCTGTGTCCAAGTACCATCACTGAATTGCACAATGCTTCACAAAATGTAAAAATGAAATGCTGGCAGTATTTCTTGCTATTTTGCTATTTTATACTCCTAAATTGAACTTCTAATGAAATCAAGAGAAGATGAATGTAAAATTGCATTTTGTCTCATTTTTTAAAAATTAAGATATAATTTTTATACTGTATAATTCACCATTTTACTATATAGTTCTGTGATTTTTAACAAATGAATACAGTCATATAATCACCACCACAATCAAGATATAAAAAAATCCTCCCCTCAAAAATTTCTCCCAAGACCTTAGATAGTCAACCTCCACATCCACTTCAAACCTCTAGCAACCAACGATCTTCTGCCCCTAAAGCTGTGTCTTTTTCAAGAATGCCAAATAAATGGAATCATACATATTTGCTCATTGCATTTTAAAGCCAGCATCTAACTATATGCCAATAATATGTTAAGAAATGGTAAATGCATTGTCTGGATTCTGGCTATTAATATTTGGAAAAAAATATTTATCATTCCTTTAAAAAGCCCTAAAAATTGTATAGTATCAAATGCTGCACAGAACATCGGAAACAACTTTAATGTGTTTAATTAGAAGTAATAGGTCATTCTTGAACTCTCTTCTGAACTGAGGCTAGTACAATAAACTCTTTACTATTACAAGCAGTAGAATTCAAGTGAAAACCCTCATTTTTAAAAATAAATGCCTAGTATGTTTTAAGTACTACTAAATGATAAAGATACACTAAACATTCTTTAAAATATGCCAACTGACTGTAACTTCTTTCAAGCCATGATTGTTCATATTCTCAAGGGTGTTTTTCAATTTTCCTTGGCTTATTAGAGGAGACAAAAGATTCAATTTCAATTCAAGTCTCTTTTGAAAACGAGTGGATTTATAAATGAATGGACAGCACTAAAACATTGACATCTGGTGAAATGCTATTGGATGCTTAGGAAGGTGGGGGGCATTTCTGTTTATTCAGAAAGCTGGTTCATTCAGGGGAAAAAAATAAGTAACACAATAAAACAAAAATACAAAATATCTTTAGTCAATACTTGATGCTAGTAATTTGGAAGTTGAGAATATTTGGGCACCATCTGACTTAAACTGAAGTTTAATAAATCAAGTATTTATGAATTTTTATTGCTAGCATCTTTTACTCATAACTTAAGTGTCCATCAGCTTCAGAGGTAAGACGTAGATCTACCATTTTAACAATATATAGTTTTCTAGACAATTGTATTCATTGTCATAAACTCAGTTATCATGTACATGCTGATGGCATCTAAGTTTCTGTCTGCAGCTGTGACCTTTCTCCTTGGTTCCAGATTCATAGTCAACTTCCATCTACAGAAATGGCCTTCCATCGTCCAGTAGTACCTCACACCAGGTGTCAATGTTTTAGTGTGGTTTCCATTCATTTACTTAAATATACATTTTCAAAAAATACTTAAATTGAATCTGTTGACTCTTTTAAGGGAAACATAATTGATAAAGACTCTTGAGAATGTGAACAAGCACAGTTTGCCAGTTGGCATATTTTAACGAATGTTTACTTTTTTTCTCACACTTAGTGTTGTTAAAGTGCATTAGTCAACATGCTCATAGATGTATTTCAACAGGCACTTTAACTCAACCAATCCCAAATTGAACTTATCACATTCTCCCTTACTCTGCCCTTCTGTAATGTTTCACTAGTCATTTCCAGCTGCCTAAATTGGAAATCTAGAATTCATTTTTGGCTCCTGTCTCCCATTTAAGCCATGAATCTCATCAATTACCAGATCCTATTGCTTTATCTGCCTCTTATATACTTCAATATTTCTCTCTATTCTCACTATCATTTATTTTGTTCCACAATACTGTCTTGCTTACATCGGTGACTTGCTGCTAAGTAGCTTTCTTGCCTCCAATCTTTATGCCTCTCTAGCCCATGCTCTCCACAGCCACCATTTATATTTGAGGTGCACTGAACACTTAGTTACTCAAATACCCATGCTGTTCCTTGCCTCTGTGCCTTGGACGTGCTGTTCCTTCTGCCTGAGAATTCTTCCCTGGTGGACCCTTAAAACCAAAAACAAACTCACTGCTGTTGAGTCGGATTCGACTCGTAGTGACCCCTCCTTGGATTGCCGAGGTGGTATCACTATGGAAGTAGATTGCCCAACCTTCCTCATCTTTAAATCTTACACAGTGGTTACAGCACTCAGTTGCTAACTAAAAAGTCAGTGGTTTGAATCTACCAGCCACTCCATGGGAGAAAGAGAGGCAGTCTGCTTTCATTCAGACTTACTGTCTTGGAAACTCTACAGAGGTGGTTCTATTCTGTCCTATAGGATCGCTGAGTCAGAATCAATTCAGTGACAGTGGTTTTTTTGTTTGTTTGTTTATTTTGTTTTTGATGGACATTACATTTTCCAGACAGCCTGCTCTGATCTCCAATTCTGATATGAAGACTTCTCAGGTAATGCTTGTACTTTGTCAATTAGGTTTTATGGTTAATGTACTGTGATACTTTCCTATATACCCTGAAAAGCTACAAATTACGGGATAGACTTCTGTGATAAAAAAATGATTAGCGGAGAGGCGGGGCAAGATGGCGGACTAGGCAGAAGGATTGCACAGACCCTCTTCAACAAAGAAAAGGGAAACCAATAAATACAGACACAGAAGATAATCTTGGACCCCTGAGCCTTGAAGGAAAGGATGCAGATTTGGACTCAACCCCAACTAGCAGAAG
>NW_006921767.1:2484649-2487480 GCF_000298275.1 Orycteropus afer afer | reverse complement strand
TCACTTCTTTAGGGTATATACCTAGTAATGGAATGGCTGGGTCAAATGGCATTCCTAATTTCAACTTCTGAAGGAATCACCATACTGCTTTCCACAATGGTTGTACCATTTTATAGTCCCACCAACAGTGTATGAGAGTCCCAATCTCTCCACAACCTCTCCAGCATTTGTTATATCTATTTTTTTTCTTTTTTAGCATTTGAATGATTCTGTATGAGTTGTTGTTATGTTGTTAGGTGCCATTGAGTTGTCTCTGACTCATAACAACCCTATGCACAGCAGAACGACACACCGCTCGGTCTCGAGCCAGCTCCATGATTCTTGCTACATTCAAGCCCATTGCAATGGCCACCATGTCAATCCACCTTGTTGAGGGCCTTCCCCTCTTTTGTCGATCAATCTTCCACCTTACCAATCATGATATCCTTTCCAGGGAATGGTCCCTTCTGACAACATGACCAAAGTATGTGAGATGAAGTCTGGCATTCTTGCTTCCAAGAAGCATTCTGGCTGCACTTCCTCCAGGACAGACCTGTTAGTTCTTTTTGCAGTCCACAGTACTTTCAGCATTCTTTGCCAACATCACAGCTCAAAAGCATCAACTCTTCTTTGGTCCTCCTTATTCATTGTCCATCTCTCACATGCATATGAGGCGATTGGAAATATCACAGCCTGTGTCACCACACCTTAGTCCTCAAGGAGACATCTTTGCTTTTCAGCACTTGAAAGAGGTCCTTTGAAGCCTATTTGCCCAGGGCTATACACCATCTGATGTTCTGACTGTTGTTTCCATTGGCATCGATTGTAGAACCAAGCAATGTGAAATCCTTGACAATTTCAATCTTTTCTCCATTTATTGTAATGCTGCCTATAGATACAGTTGTGAGGATTTTTGTTTTCTTTATATTGAGATGTAATCCATACTGCAGATTGTATTCTTCAATTTTCATCAGTACGTACTTCAAGTCATCTTCACTTCAGCAAGCAAAGTTGTGTTGTCAGCTTATCGTAGGTTGTTAGTGATTCTTCCTCCTATCCTGATGCCATGTTCTTTTTCATATAGTGCAGCTTCTCAGATTATATGCTCAGCATACAGATTGAATAAGTATGGTGAAAGGATACAACCAAGACAAACTCCCTTCTTGATTTTAAACCATGTAGTGCTCCCTTTTTCTGTGTGAACGACAGCCTCCTGGTCTATGTACAAGCTCCTCATGAGTACAGTTAAGTGTTGTGGAATTCCCATTCTTCTCAATATTATCCACAATTTGTTATGATCCACACAATCAAATGCTTTTCCATAGTCAATAAAACACAAGTAAACATCTTTTTCGTATTCTTTACTTTGAGCCAAGGTCCATCTGACATCAGCAATGATAGCCATCATTCCACACCCTCTTCTGAATCCACACTGCACCTCTGAAGTTCTCTGTCAATAAACTGCTGCAACCGTTTTTGAATTATCTTCAGTAAGATTTTACTTGCATGCAATATTAATGATATTGTTCGATAATTTCTACAATCTGTGGGATCACCTTTCTTTGGAATGGGTACAAATATGAATCACTTCCAGTCAGTTGGTCAGGTAGCTGTCTTCCAAATCTCTTGGCATAATCGAGTGAGTGCCTCCAGTGGGGCATCCATATGTTGAAACATCTCAATGGGTATTCAGTCAATTCCTGGACCCTTGTTCCTCACCAATTCTCTCAGCACAGCTTCAACATCTTCCCTCAATACCATTGGTTCTTGAACCTATGCCACTTCTTGAAATGGATGAAGATTGACCAATTCTTTTTGGTACAGTGACTCTGTATTTCTTCCATCTTCTTTTGATGCTACTTGCATCATTCAATATTTTTCCCATGGCAGCTTTCAATATTACAACTACAGCCTTAAATTCTTTCTGCTTGAGAAATGCCAAATGTGATCTTCCCTTTTGGGTTTCTAACTCCAGGTTTTTGCACATTTCATTATAGCAATTGGCTTTGTCTGCTCAAGCTTCTCTTTGAAATCTTCTGTTCTGCTCTTATATCTTGTCATTTCGTCCATTTGATTTAGCTACTCTTCACTCAAGGGCAAGTTTCAGAAGTCTCTTCTGTCATCCTTTTTGGTCTTTTCTTTCTTTCTTGTCTTTTTAATGATCTCTTGCTTTCTTCATGGATGATGCTCTTGATGTCATCCCACAATTCTTCTGGTTTTCGGTCATTGGTGTTCAATGTATCAAATCTATGTTTTAGATGGTCCCTAAATTCAGGAAGGATATATTCAAAATCATAATTTGGCTTTTGTGAACTGGTTTTAATTGCCTTCAATTTCAAGTTGAACCTGCATATGAGCAGTTGATGGTCTGTTCCACAATCAGCTCCTGGCCTGGTTTTGGTGGGAGATATTGAGCTTTTCCATCATTTCCTGCCACAGATGTAGTCAATCTGATTCCTGTGTACTCCGTCATGTGAAGTCCATGTGTATAGTCACCGTTTGTGTTGTTGAAAAAGGTATTTGCAATAAATAAGTCACTGGTCTTTCAAACTTCTACCATGAGATCTCCAGCATTATTTCTGTCAGCAAGGGCAAATTTTCCAAGTACCGGTGATTCTTCTTTGTTTCCAACTTTTGTATTCCAATCACCAGTGATAAGCAGCACATCTTAATTGCATGTTTTGTCAATTTCAGACTGCAGAAGTTGATAAAAATCTTCAATTTCCTTATCTTTGGCTTTGGTGGTTGGTGCATAAATTTGAATAATAGTCGTATTAACTGGTCTTCCTTGTAGGTGTAGGACATTATCTTATCACTGACAGCATTGAACTTCAGGACAGATCTTGAAACAT
>NW_006921767.1:2461633-2484527 GCF_000298275.1 Orycteropus afer afer | reverse complement strand
GCTCACTAATGCTTAGGATATCAATCTTTATGCTTTCCATTTCATTTTTGACAACTTCCAATTTTCCTAGATTCATACTTCGTACATTCCATGTTCCGATTATTAATGGATGTTTGCAGCTGTTTCTCCTCAATTTCAGTGCTGCCACATCAGCACATGTAAGTCCTCAAAGACTTACTTTATCCGTATCATTAAGGTTCTACTCTAATGAGGCAGCACTTTCCCAGTCTTATTTTGACTGCCTTACAACCCAAGGGGCTCATCTTCCTGCACTGTGTCAGACAATGTTTACAAGCTATTCATAAAGTTTCCCAGTAATGTATCAGACAGTGTTTCACTGCTATTTATAAGGTTTTCCCTCGCCAATTTTTGAGAAGTGGATGGCCTCCTCCTTGTTCCTAGTCTGTCTCAGTTTGTAAGCTGCATTGAAAGCTGTGCACCATGTGCAACTCTGCTGGTGTCTAAAACACCAGTGGCATGGCCTCAAGTCTCACAGCAATGTACAAGCCTCACAGAGTGACAGACTGACAGATAAGCTTGTCTCCCTTACCTGTTGGAAACCTCTGCACCCTCCTCTTACCTAATTCCTACCTGAAACCTCCCCAGCCACAATTGGTCCCTCCCTTTCCTGGCTCTAGAGGGCTTGGGGCCTAGCCTTGCCTTCTTGCCCCTTTTACCTGGATATCCTGCCACTCCTGGTCCCCAAGACCACTCCTGGTCCCTCCCTTTCCTGGATCTAGGGAGAGCTAGGATTCTTTGTGTAGTAGAAGAATATTGGCTTAATCAAAAGAGTCTTTGTTACCAATAGCTCTTATGCTACAGTGAGAAGAGTTTTTCTTTTTAAAATAAATTTCTTATTCACTGACAAATCCAAATTCACCTACCAAAATTACAAACTAAAAATACAAGATTTAAAAATTTTCCAAAAAAAATCTCATAAAAAATGTCTTCACTTGCATTTTCAAATGCATCCATGAAACACATCAATTGGTTCAAAACGCAAGATTTTAATTTGCATTTTGTAAGTTGCAACAGCTTGTGAATGAGCCACACTAAATCTACCATTTAATGTGTTTCCCCAATTTGGCATAAGCCTGCAGACCAAGTCATAGGGGATAGATAAGGAGCTTGCATTGCCAAGTGATGGCTTAGGCCCACTGATTTCCCATGAACTTGGAGAAGATTCAAGTCTGAAACTTGTTCACTAATTGCTTCTAGCAGCTTTTTCCCTGAGCAGTAAGGCCCTGGCTTATCAGTGTTTTTGCTATCCAAAGAAATAAAACCAAAATCCAAACTACCAGATGTGGAAAAGGCTGCAGCATTATGGGCCCTGTCCTTAAATGATGTCTCCCTCTTTTAAACTCCAATTTTACATCTAAACATTTCCTCATTAACCAAAAGGGAGGTGTTAGACATATTTAATATACAGCAGAGCATCAGTAGGCCTGAAAAGCACAGAAAACTAACAGTTATGTCTGTGAGACACTGCTGGAACCTCAATCATTTTACCTTTTCTCTTTAGCAACAGAATTCTAATTTTTTTTTTAATTGGGTACACTGCCACCCAGAATAAGAAAAAATCATCTATTTTTCTCAGTTTCCTTTTCAGATAAGAATGGCTAGGGAATAATTTCTGACCAATAATATATAAGGGAAAATGTTGTATAGGACAGCTCTTAAAAGGGAGGCATCATTTTCTCTCTTTCTCCTTCCATTTGCCTAGAATGTCAAAGGTGGGCAGGAGCTCCAGCAGCAATCTTGGTTCTTGAAGTAAGTTTGTTGGTACAGAAAGAAGGAACCAGTGTCTCTGGTTATTGTGGAGTCATAATAGCTTGGACTGTCTATCTCCAGAGAAGAGATAAAAAAATAAACAACAAAAAGAAACCTTTTATCATTTTCAGCCACTGTTACTGTCACACTTTTTGTTATTTGTAACCAAAACCAAAACCAAAAACCCAACCAATTGCCGTGGAGTCAGATTTGACTCACAGTGACTCCTCCTTGGGTTTCTGAGGTGGTACCACTATGGAAGTAGAGTGGCCATCCTTCTTTGCGAGGAGTGGCTGGGGGGTTTGAACCACCAGCCTCCTGGTTAGCAGTCAAATGCCTTAGACACTATGCCACCATACAACCTCCTTCTTATTGACTAATATACTTACAAATATTATAAATATTGGGGTTTGAATCCACCTAATGGCTCCACAGAAGAAAGACCTAGATGTGTGCCCTTGTGAAATTTATAGCTAAGAACATCCTATGTGGCAGTTCTGCTCTGTCACATGAGGCTGCTGTGAGTCGGAGTTGACTTGACAGCACAAAACAACAACAACAGCATAAGAATGGCACTATGTGGTTAAGGCATTTGTCTGCTAACCAAAAGGTTGATGGTTCGAACTCACCAGCTGGTCTGTGGAAGAAAGATGGGGCAGTCTGCATTCGTAAAGATTTACAGTCTTGGAAACCAAACGGGGTCACTATGAATCAGTATCAACTCGATGGCAGTGAGTTTGGTTTTGGGTTTTATGCTAAATGCTTGGAGTCCATGGGTACTTAAACAGTCAAGTGCTCAGCTACTAACTGAAAGGTTGGTAGTTCAAATACACCCAGAGGTACCTTAAAGAGAGGCCTGGTGATCTGCTTTGGAAAGGTCACTGCCATAACAACCCTATGGAACACTCACATACATGGGTTATTATGAGTTGGAATCTATTGAATGGCAATGGTTTGGGTTTTCTTTCTTTTTTTTTAATGGTAAGTGCTTACTTTATAGCAGCTACTTAAGGTAGGAATTACTATCTTTATTTTGAGGATGAAGAAATTGAAGTTCAGAGATACTACACAACTTATCTAATAACACTAGACTGAAGTAATAAGTGGCTGAATCAGAAATCCCACGTTACATTCTAGAGCTGTATTTTTTCCTGAACCGTTCTTATGCTATTGTTGTGCACCATCAAGTCAATTCCGACTCACAGCAACCTCACGGGACAGAGCAGAACTGCCACAGGGATGTTCTTAGCTATAAATTTGACAGAAGCAGACCTCTAGGTCTTTCTCCTGTGGAGCCACTGGGTGAGTTGAAACCCCAAACTTTCTGTTGGCAGCTGAGTGCTTAACTGTTGCACCACCAGGGCTCCTTATCCCTAAACACTTTCAGAGTAAATCCCTTCTTTACTCCAGCTAAATCTCTTAATGCCTTTAGCTAAGTATCTTAATATTTTTATCCCATTTTGAAATTAAGATTTAAAACCTCTGAATTCTCAGGTTAATATTGCGAGGACAAGTGGATTTATTATTGGGACAAAATCATTATTTAAATTATGCACTAAAAATATTTAGTTACAAATTTCTTTTTTTTAATACAAAATTGCAGCAATTAGATAGGGAGATTTAACTTCCAGCATAACTACAATTAGCTAGTTTGTACCAAAAATCTGTACTTGGTTAAACCGGCTTACACAATCAAACTCCATATCTCTAATTAAATTCTTGTTTCAGAAAGCTATTCTGTGCAGACAAGCATTTGGCGAATTGTGTTTAATCACTCAGCTCACAATTCTGTCTTGTCATCTTGCAGTGCCTGCCTTTAATGAAGGTGTTTCCCATTAAAGACTGGAGGGAAACCATTCTTAACCAACTCATATAAAAATAACTTTGGGTTCAACCTGGTTGTCTGTAATATGTAACTTTGGAAAAGTAAATCCCCATTTCTTGGTCTCAGGCTTCATTGTGATGAGTAAGTAGCAATGAATCTGGCAGTACAATAACTTAGTGCTTATGCTCTTGAGTCAAACAGATATGAATTCAACCCTGCTTATTTGACTTCAGGCAAATTACATACTCTCTTACATAAGCTCTGACTTTCTAATTACTAAAATGGAAATAATAACAGGATCTATACTTCATAAAGTTTTGAAGCCTTACAGGAGACAAAAATTAAAAAGCTCTCTAGTCATTAGCTACTGCTACTACAATGAATTACTACATAGTTAGAGGCCTAAAACAACACAAGTCAAAGTCAAGGTGTCAGCAGGGCTGCATTCCTTTCTGCAGACTCTAGAATCATTTTTCTTCTTGTTTAGTTAGTTGGCAAGATTCAGGTCATTGTGGGTAAGGGATTGAGGTCTACATCCTTGCTGGCTGTCAGTTGAGAGAGGTTACAAGTTCTAGGGAATCATCTACATCCCTTTAGCTCATGGCTTCCATCCTCCATCTTCAAAGGTAGAAAAGCAATTGGGGTCCCTCTCATTCTTCGTGCTGAAGCATACCAGTGATCATGATAATGGCACAGGACTGGGCATTATTTTGTTCTGTTGTGCATAGTGTTGTTATGAGTCAGAATCAACTCATTGACACCCAAAAATAACAACTCTTATTTCAAATCTTGACTCTTTTCCTATCACAGATCTTTGACCAAGTTTCTATCTCATTCTTCCTCTTTTATGGGGCCAGGTGATTACTTTGGGTCCACCTGGATAATTTAGGATAACATCCTGAAAAAGCAACCTTAATTATATCTGCAACTTCCTTTTGCCATGCAATATAACATTTTCATAGGTTCCCAGGATTAGAATAAGGAGACCATTATTCTGGCCACCACAAGTTCTGAGCATCTTTGGCATGTAATAAGTACTCATAAAATAATAATAATGTTGATGTTGCTAGGTGCTGTTGTGTTGGCTCTGACTCAGAGTGATCCTATGTCCAACGGAATGAAACACTGCTTGGTCCTGCTCTATCATCACAATCATTGCTACATTTAAGCCCATTGTTGTGCTACTGTGTCAATTATATGTCACTGAGGGTCTTCCTCTTTTTCACTGACCTTCTACTTTACCAAGCATGATGTCCTTCTCCATCGACTGGTCCCTCCTGATAACATGTACATGAGATGAGATCTTGCTATCCTCTCTTCAAAGGAGCATTCTGGTTGTATTTCTTCCAAGACAGATTTGTTTGTTCTTCTGGCAGCCCATGGTATATTCAGTATTCTTTACCAACAATATAATTCCTCAGAAGGAAGATCTGGCTTCTACTTCCACAGAGATATTGCCTTGGAAACCCAAGGAAGGATCATTATGAGTCAGAATCAACTAGGCAGCAGTGAGAGTTGAGCTATAATTCAAAGGCATCAATGCTCCTTCAGTCTATCAGGTTCATTGTCCAGCTTTCACATGTGTATGAGGCAATTGAAAACACCGTGGCTTGCATCAGGTGCATCTTAGTCCACAAAGTGACATCTTTGGTTTTTAATACTCTAAGCTAGGAGCTCTGGTAGCATAATGCCTAAGGCACTTGACTGCTAACCAGGAGGCTGGCGGTTCAAACCCACCAGCCACTCCTCAGAAGAAAGGTTGGGCAATCCTACTTCCGTAGTGATAACTGCCTAGGAAACCCAAGGAGGAGTAGCTAGAAGTTGGGGCCAACTCGATGGTAAACAACAACAACAAGGTCTTTTGCAATAGATTTGCCCAATGAATTAAGTTGTTTGATTTCTTGACTGCTGCTTGCATGGGTGTTGGTTGTAGATCTAAGTAAAATGAAATCCTTGATAATTTCTATATTATAATGTTGTGTATTGGTTCAGTTGTGAGGATTCCTGTTTTCTTTATGTTGAAGTGTAATCCACAATGAAGGCCATTGTCTTTGATCTTCATCAGTAAGCACTTCGAGTTCTCTTGGCTTTCAGCAAGCAAGATTGTGACATCTCCATATTGCAGGTTGTTAATGAGTCTTCCTCCAGTTTTGATATCACATTCCTCATATTGTTCAACTTCTTAGATTATATGCTCAGCATATAGATTGGATAAGAATGGTGAAAGAATACAACCCTGATGCACACCCTTCCTGATTTTGAACCATGTACTATCTCCTTGTTCTCTCTGAACAACTGCCTCTTGGTCTTTGTACAGGTTCTGCATGAACACAATGAACTGTTCTGGAATTCACATTCTTTGCAATGTAATCCATAATTTAATATGATTTGCACAGTTGAATGTGATTTTACAGTCATTAAAGTAAAGGTCTTTCTGATATTCTCTGCTTTCAGCCAAGATGCATCTGATATCAGCAATAATATCCCTCATATCACATGCTCTTCTGCATCCAACTTTAATTTCTGGCAGTTCCCTGTCAACGCACCGCTGCAACCAGTTTTGAATTATCTCCAAAAAAATTTACTTGCACACAATAATAATGACATTGTTTGATAATTTCTGCATTCTGTTAGATCACCTGTCTTTTGAATGGCACATAGAAGGAACTCTTACAGTTGGTTGGACAAGTAGCTGTCTTCCAAATTTCTTGGCTTGGACAAGTGAGTGCTCCCAGAATTGCATCCATTTGTTGAAACATCTCTGTTGATATTCAATTCCTGAAACTTTTTCATCAATGCTTTCACTGCAGCTTGGACTTTTTTCTTTAATAATTAGTTCTTGATCATATGCTACCTCCTGATATGGTTGAATGTGGACAAATTCTTTTTGGTACAGTGACTCTGTATATTTCTTTTATCTTCCATGGATTCTTCCTGTATCCTTCACCATCTTGCCCATAGAGTTCTTCAATATGGCAACTTGAGGATTGAATGCTTTCTTCAGCTCTTTCACTTGATCATTTCTTCTGCTTGCTATAGCTACTCTATGACCAAGAACAAGTTTCAGAGTCTCTTTCTACGTACATTGTGGTCTTTCATTTCTTTCCTGTCTTTTTAATAGCCTCTTTCTTTCTTCATTTATGATGTCCCTGATGTCATCTCATAACTCATCTGGTCTTTAGTCATAAGTGTGCAATGCATCAAAGCTATTCTTGAGATAGTCTCTCAATTCAAGTGAGATATGTTAAAGGTTGTACTTTGACTCTTGTGGACTTGTTTTAATATTCTACTTCAACTTGAATTTGAATATGAGCAATTGATTGTCTGTTCCACACTTGGCCTCTGGCCTTGTTCTGAATGACAATATTGAGTTTTTCCATTGTTTCTTTCCACAGATGTAATTGATTTTATTTTTGTGTATTCCATCCAGCAATGTTCACATGTACAGTCACCGTTTATGCTGATGGAAAGGGTATATTCAGTGATTAGGTCATTGTGATCCCAGTTTCATTTCTATTATCAAGGCCATATTTTTCAACTATTGATTTTTTTTTTTGTTTCCAACTTTCTCTTTCTAGTCACCAGCAGAGATCAAGGCATTTTTATTATATGTTTGATCAATTTCACACTGCAAAATTCAGTAAACTTATTCAACTTTGGAATTAGTGGTTGGTGAATAAATTTGAATAGTAATCATGTTAAGTGGTCTTCCTTGTAGGTGTATGAACATTATTCTATCAATGACAGAGATTAACTTCAGGATAGATCTTGAAATACTGTTTATGCCATGTGTCACTATTCCTCTTTAATTTGTCTTTCCTGGCATAGTAGACCATATGGCTGTCTAGTTCAAAATGGCCAAACCCGGACACTTTAGTTTACTAATGCCCAAGATATTGATCATAAAGCATTCCATTTCATTTTTGTAATCTTCCAATTATCCTAGATTCATACTTTGTACATTCCACGTTCTGATAATTAAAGAAGCTTTGCAGGTGTTTCTTGTCATTTTGAGTCGTTAATCCATCAGCAAATAAAGGTCCTGAAAACGTTTCTCCATCCACATCATAAAGGCCAACTCTATTTTGAGGAGGCAGCACTTCCTCAGTCATCTCTTGAGTACCTTCCAACCTGAGGGGCTCATATTCCAGCACCAAACAAGACCACATTCCTCTGCTACTCATAAGGTTTTCCTGGATGTTTTTTAAAAAGTAAATTTCCAAGTCCTTCTTCCTAGTTTGTTTTAGCCTAGAAGTTCCACTGAACCTGTCCACTGTGGGTGACCCTACCAGTATTTGTGATACTTGTGGCATATCTTTAAACTTCACTCACAGCCACACAAAAGCCACCGTGGAATGACAAACTGAGAGACTAGTGGTAGAAATAATAATAATGGCCAATACTTATATCTACTTTCTTCTAGGTACTGTTCTAAGTGCTTTACAGAACACTACATCCACTTCATAATCTTCATACCATGATGTACTATCACCATCATAATGAGGCACAGAAAGATCATGTCATTTCATCGAGGAACTAACTAATAAACAGAAAGAAGATTTTAACCCAGGCAGTTTGGTTCCAGAATCTGTGCTTTTAACTAAGCCCATTGTGCCTCTTCACATTAAATATTGTTATACTAATCATGAAATCAAGAAAATTTTGTTTAAATACCAGTGATGCCAACTGCTTTTAATATAAGACAATGTCAATATTGGTGTTTATTTGGTGTGTGCTTTTCTACTATTTTTTCTATTTTATTTTGAGATATGGAGCCAGTGTGCTGAGGGGCTGGGTCCAGGCCTGAGATTCCATCATTCCAGTTTGAGTCTTGCCCACTAGAGTGATTGAAGAGGAAATTCCTTGTTAAAATAGTCTATTTGTTGAAAGGTTAAGTGTACCTACCTCTATTTTTAGCATTCAAAAATATGCTTACTATCAATAACATAAAGCATAAAACTCCTAAAAAAACAGAGAGCTATAGAGCGTAGATGAAATGAACCCCTGAAACTAATACCCTGAGACAATCTTTAAGCCATACACCAAAAATATTTCCTGAAGTTTTTTTAAAAGCATCAAGTCAGTTATGATTCATGGCAAGCTCTCCCTGGGTTTCTGAGGCTGTATCACGATGGAAGTAGACTGCCCAATCTTCCTTCAAGGAGTGGCTAGTGGCTAGTGGGTTTGAACCACCAGCCTTCTGGTTATCAGTCAAATGCCTTAGGAACTACGCCACCAGAGCTCCTAGTAAAAAATGTCTGCCTTGAACACTGTGCTCTTTTAACAATTATCTATATGGGATCAAACTGACAATAGCAACTTGAAAGATTAGATAGGACCTTTGAGGAGCAGGGAGTTTATGTTAATGGCTGAGGAACAACTTAGAAAAGGAGTGTGCACAACTCAAGAATGTAATCAATGTCACTAAATGGAACACATAGTAACAGTGGAATTGCTTTGCTATATATTCTGTGAAGAAAAACAAAACAAAAATAAAATTTAGAAAAGAGGAAACAAGAGATACTGCTGTATGACCTTGTTATTGACAACAGATACTTTGATAACACACCAAAAGTACACACAACAAGAGAAAAAATAGATACACTAGTTTTCATCAAAATTAAAATCTTTTGTACATCAAATGGCCCAAGGGCACTGTGGCATGGGCAAGAGCTCTGTGCACAGCCAGGACCAGCTACTGTGCAGGTTGGCCACCTGCCAAGCCTGGCTGTGGCTTAGCCTGCTGTCCCTGACAGCCTTGGAAGGTCAAGCAAGGACACCCTTGCCTCTTACTTTCTGCTGACTGTAGTTGCTGTCTCTCAGCTGCCTGTTCTGCAGCTTGTGAATGTCCCTGTTTTAGGTCTAGTGGTGGGTCTGTGCTTGAGTGAGTTAGCACAAACTTTTGTAGGTAACTGCTGTGATTTGGACCTGCCACAGCCCCCTTGAGTAAGATGCATTACCCTCTCACCACAAGAGCATTATGCTTAGTCCACTGTAGGAGGTACCAAAGAAACCTGGTTGTGTGTGCAGATAGCCCCCAGCAGAATATACTGTTTTAAAACTTATTTTTAGTTTAATTATATTGTATATTAGTGAGTAAAACTCTGCAGATGAGGAGAAAATTCTTGGTAACCTATATGATAGCAATTTCGTATCCAGAATATATAAGGAACTAGCAATGGTTAAAGCATTAGTCTGCTAATCCAAAGTTTGGCACTTTGAACCCACCAGCCACTCAGTGGGAGAGAGATGTGGCAGTGTGCTTCTGTATGGATTTATAGCCTTGGAAACCCTATGGGGTTTTTCTACCCTGTTCTGTAGGTTTGCTTTGAGTTGGAATCAACACGATGGCAGTGTTTTTTTTGTTTGTTTGTTTGTTTGTTATTACCACTTAACAACAAAAAGACAAACAGCTCAATCAAAACATAGACAAAGACCTTGAATAGATATTTCTCTAAAGTAATATATAAATGGTTATTAAGTATATGAAAGATTGCTCAATATCATAACTCATCAAAGCAATACAAATCTAAACCATAATAAGATATCTCTGGATTGCTATTATCAGAAAAATTGAAAAATAACCAATAAATGGTAAAGATGTGGAGAAATTAGAATCTTCATGCTTTGTTGGTGGGAATGTAAAATGTTACAGATACTGTGGAAAACAGTTTGGCAGTTCCTCAAAAAACAAAAATAATATTACCATATGAACCAGCAATTCCACTCATAGATATAATTCCAAATAATGAAATAAGTCTGACACAAAATGATAAATATTACATGATCCCATTTATATAACCCATAGTGACCCCTCCTTGGGTTTCTGAGGTGGTATCTCTACAGAAGTAGATTGCCCAGCCTTCCTTCTGAGGAGTGGCTGGTGGGTTTGAACCTCCAGCCTTCTGATTAGCAGTCAAATGCCTTAGACACTACACTACCAGAGCTCCTATAAAATATCAAGAAGGGGCAAAAGCACAGAGACACGAGTTTATTAGTGGTTACCAGGAGCTAAGGTGCAGGGAAATGGGGAGATGGGGGAATGAGGAGATACTGCTGAAGGGCACTGAGTTTTATTTGGGGTGATCATAAACTTTTGGATACCGTAATGACAATGATTGTGCAACACCGTAAAGGTAATCAGAGTCACTATAATTAATACAATTCATTATATTAATTAATTAATATAATTAAATACACTAAAACATGCTTAAAGTGTCAAAATTTTTTGTTACATGTCGCCACAATAAAATTAAAAAATACTTAGCATAAAAAATGAGAGCACTGCAAAACTAAAATAATTATATTTTGGTTCTCGAATCCCCCTTACACCATGGAAATGCTGAAATATAGAAAATCTACTTCAATATCATTATGGAAAGTGAAATGTAAGTAATCGCCATCTTTTCTTGTAGGTAGAATCGAATACCTTTCGTTCTCCTGCACCATCCAATCTCCTTTCTTCCAGAAAGAAAGTGCCCTGGGGGAGGCTCTGGGTTGGCACTCCAAGATGACCAGGCTGCCCACCTGCACTTGAACCAACTTTTTCATTGGATTCTTTGAAAAATCGGGAGCAGATGCTAAAGAGAAAGAAAGAAGATACAATGAGAACAGGATCATTAATTTTTAAAATCCCTTTACATTTAAAATGTAGACTTTTTAACCATTTTTAAAGTTAGCTGGGCACACAAGATGTTAGCACTTGACAAGATTTACTGTGTGACCACAGGATTTCACGGCCTAAAGAGTAATTCATGCTACTATGTTTTCTGGCAAGTTCTAAATCTCGAGATAATGACTTTATACGTGACTTTTAAAAGATTTCCTTCAAATTTTAAAATAGCTCAACCATTATTTTGTTAAATAAAAGAAAAATAGTTATCACAGAATATTTTTAAAAGTTAGTTATATGATAACAGGAGTAGGGTTAATCTCTCTTTTGACCTCTAGGATACCAGACTTGGCACAGTGTCTCACTCACTAGATACTCAGTAATCTTCAAAATGAAGGCTGAGTATTGAATTAATATTCTTTTTTTTGTTAATATCAAAATATACCATAAACATTTCACATGGTTAGGTTTAACTTCAAAGTTAGGGAAAAAAATACAATAACATGCATTAGTATGTTGAATATACTATTACATAAAATATTATAACATGTATAAAACAATATGTTTGCCAATAATGCATGGAATACTGATCCTAAAGCAATATCTGATATTCAAGATCATAATAACACTCCATGTAATGAAAAGATATATAGTTAAATGTTAATAAGAAAAATCACTCTTCTTTTTACTGAAAATAGTGAAAAAGTTAACCTAGTGCAATTTCTCAAATAGCTAATGCTCTGTCTTATGACAAATCTTGTCAACAGAAATTACTTTTTGATAAGGGGAGATTGTATTGTAAATTGGACGATTTGCAATAAAGGAAACATGTTATTCAGAGATGGTGGGTCTTAAAAACTAGGATCGTGAGATCTTTTGTTTTACTAAAACAAAACAAAAGACTTTATTTGGGGTAAAAATTTATATGTTTGTTATACATAGCTCATTTTTTTCTCCTTGTACAACAACCTCACATGGCATACTAGGTAGGCTCCCTTCATTTTAAAGACGAGTGAATTTAATACAAGAGTGCAGCAAGACTTCAACTTTTTTTTTTTTTAACTTTTTATAGTGATTTGGGTGAAATTCTATAGAGCCTATTAATTTTCCATTCAACAATTCACATGCATTTTGTTTCATGCCTTTGATTGCATGCCCTACCTCCTCCCTATGTTTGCCATTTCCATTCCTTGCTCTCTCCTGACCATTTCTGCCTTCAGAACTCTGTCCTTGGGCAAATGCTGCCCTTTGGATCTTGATTGGTTGGTTGTTGTAAGGAGTTCACCTGGTAGACCTATCTATTGCTTGATTGAATATATAGGTATGGGAGTGACTTCAGTTCCAGGTCTGATGGGTGACCAAGGACCATACATAGTCTTGGGGCTTCCATCAGTCTCAATCTGACCAGAAAGGTTTGGTCTTTTTTATAATTTTGAGTTATGCTCTACATTTTTATTCCACTCTATCCAGGACCTTCTAATATGATCCCTTTCAGGGCAGTTGGTTGTGGAAGCCAGGCACCATCTAGTTCTTCTGGTCTTAGGGTGCTGGAAGCTGAGGTTCCTGTGGCCCATTTATAACCATTTGCTTTGCTGTGTTCCAACGATTTTGGTATGCTGTGTTTTCATTCTCATCTGATTCAAGGAATTTTTGAATTTCATTTTTATTTCTTCTCTTACCAGTCTTTCTTAAGGACAGTGTTTTTTTAGTTTGATGTGTTTACTTGTTTTCCATTGTTCTTCCTATTGTTGATTTCTAATTTGATAGCATTGTGAACTGAGAAGATGCTTTGCAGTATTTCAATGATTTTAAATTTATTAAGGCTTGCTTTATGGCCTAACATATGGTCTATCATGGAGACTGTTCCATGTGCACTGGAAAAATTGTATATTTTGCTGCTATTGGGTAAAGTACTCTGTAGATGTCTGTAAGGTTAAGTTGGTGCATTGTATTGTTTATCTCTTCTGCGTCTTTATTGACTCACAGCTACCCCTCCTTGGGTTTCCGAAGTGATATCTCTACGGAAGTTGATTGCCCAGTCTTCCTTCCAAGGAGTGGCTGGTGGATTTGAACCCCCAACCTTCTGGTTAGCAGTCACATGCCTTAAGCACTATGCCACCAGAGCTTCCTGGCATATATATACATATGTGTGTGTGTATGTATGTATGTATGTATATGTTCTGGTTACCCAGTGCCTCTCTGACAAGGATATACCACAAATGGGATGGCTTAAACAAAAAGGAGTGTATTCTCTTATAGTTTGGAGGCTCTAAGTACAATTTCAAAGTGCCAGGCTCTAGGGGCTGGGTGAAAGCCCCTCAGCCTTGGGCATCAGCTCTGCCTCAAGCTCCTGGCTCACTGAAGCTAGAAACATGTCTTCACTCAGGCAGTTACTGGCTGCTAAGCTAACAAGCCCAAGGTCAACAAATAAAATGGCACAGTCTTAATGTTACCAAACCATATGAAAGGCCATTAATTTAAGTCCATTGTAAGTCCCAAGATGAGCAGAACATGGCAGGTGGCTGAACAATGACATGGCTACATGCAAGGTCCAAGTGTGCCATAAGCTAGAGACTATCTCTAAGGACTTCTCCTTACATACAGTAAGCAGACCACATCCCAAAAGCATCTACTCGGCTGCTTGTGGTTGGTCCCACCATGGAGTTGATTGCTAGTCTCAACATGGGGAATAACTACCACCAGCTCCCTAGCCACTCAATCAGGCCCAGCCAAGATGACATACAAATTTAACTACCTTAGTATATTCCTTGATCAGTATGTACCTTGATTAGAAACCCTGAGTGATTCTATTGCAATACTAAAGCTATTACTAGATGTAGGAATCTTATATAAAAACTAAATAATCTGCTTCTTTCAAAGTGGAAATATTAAAAACAAAATAAAATAATATAAGAAAAGAACAGAGAAATGAAGACTTACCAACAACCTTGAGTTCAGCACTGGAATAGACGAGACCATGTTTGTTTTCTGCTATACATTGAAACATGCCAGAATCAGTCACGTTAAGGTTTGATATTGTAAGGGCACCATTTTCTATCTGTATTCTCTCCTAGATGGTAACAAAAACATCTTGGATGTAAATAGATATTCACTTTGGAAGAAAGATAAACATCATTGACTCTCATTCAATCACACAGAAACCTTCCACATTTTGCCCAGTATGACCTGCAATTTAACTCTTTCTCACTGGAAATGGAAAGAATTGGTTTAACTTAACAGTCACATATTATTAATATTAATAAATATCCTCAGCCTAACTGTAAATCAGTAAAATAAAGAACAAAGGTACAAGTAAAACATTACAGTCATTTTACTTTTATTATTTTTTATTTGGTTAAAGTTTCAGACTAAAAAATGCTCCATATAGTCATTTTCTTTCTCAGCATTAAGAATGGTTTTCACCTTTTTTTGTCATTGTGGAAGTTCACGATGGTACAAGTGCTGTGCATTAAAAAATTATCTTGGAAACACAAATATTTATCAGGGTATTTAAGTAGTATGAAAGTTTATGTATGGACATTTGAAATCACATAATTGAGTAAGTGTCTAATTTTTAAAAGAGCACAAAAGTGCATAGCTTGAGGAGGAAAGTGATTGAGAAAATGAGTACCCATGTAATAGAGTAGGCAACTAACAGATATATTTATTCTGTAGAGGGCATATAAAGTTGTCAAACTGAAAAAGAAAATTACACTCTATACTTGATTAAAGTAAGGTCTTCTCTAATATCAATATCTAAAACATAGTACATTACATTATAGATTAAATTCACAAATCACCTTTTTCCAATGAAATTCAGTGTTTAAAGACTTCCTCCCGGGCAGAGTAGGTGCTTGATTTTACTTTTTCCCCTGTACCACTCACGTGCAAATGAAAGCGTGTGCAAACTAACAGTTTACTTCCACACTAGGTAGTAGAGAATGCATGAACTTAACACAAAGTAGAGAGGGGGGTTAAGTAGGTAATCATACCTCTAGCATCAAAGCATCTCCATTTTTCAACCATCGGTAGGAGGGTTTGGGCTTACCACTAGCCCGACATTCCCAGTAAAGATTATCCTCCACGGCTATTTCCACATCCTTTATAGTCTGAACCCAATGAGGCTTTGCTGCATTTAAACAACAAAAGCAATAACAAATATACAAATAAAACCATCCAGTTAAAAAAAATCTTATCTGGATGTGTACTCCAAACTAACCCAAACTCAGCACCATCAAGCCAATTCTGACACATTGTGACCCCCTTTGGATTTCCAAGGCTGTAAATCTTCATAGAAACAGACTGTCTCACCTTTCTTCTGGAGAGCTGCTGGTGGGTTGAAATCGCCAACCTTTTGGTTAGCAGCCAAATGCCTTAGCCACTATACCACCAGAGCGCCTTCATGGAGATGGATTAAAATCATTATAGTGACTAGAGATGTATTTAATTCACTTTTGGTTTTAAGTATTTACTAAGTGGATATACAAAACGTTTTTAGATTTGAGGAAGGGTATTGCAATGTATCGTTAACAAACTCACTATGCTTTCTTTGTTTTAAAAATTCTGGGCACTTTAATATATTCTTATTAGTCGATAGTTATGAGGCCCTGGGTGGCACAAATGGTTACAGGCTGAACTACTAGCCAAACGTTGGTGGCTCAAACCCACTCAGAGGCAACTGGGAAGAAAGGTCTGGCGACCTGCTTCCAAAAGCTCACAGCCATCAACACCCTGCAGAGCACAGGTCTACTCTGATACACACAGGGTCACCATGAGGTGGAATCGACTGATTGGTTTGGGTTTTTTTTTATTCCTTCCTAGTCTCGTTCTGGATTCAGGTAAACAAATTTGACTTTATTTTCCAAGTGTATGTTTGAAACACGAGATCACAAATGGTAACAATTTAATACGTGAGTGACAGCAGAGATGAGTCTTAATTACACACTGAAAATTACCATCCACAGAAGAGAAACTTCTATAGCTGAGGAAAAAGTATTTTCCTCAAGTTAGAAATAACTCTTAATTAAATACAAACCAGTGAGCATCTTATGAACCTCTGTGTAAATTAAAATGAAGGCAGCAAAAGATGGATAAATTGGTTTCATTTGAAACATAATATCATTTTTTTACCAGAAAAGAAGTAACTCAAGCAATTTTAAATTGTGTATGCAAATCACTTGGATCAAGTGGATTTATCATTTGTTTCCGAAGATATTTCAAAAATACTTTTTTTACAGATGAAAGCAACATACCACTTAAAAGGAAAGTCATTCAATATACACAGTACATTCAGCCAAGTTTCAGCTTGAGTTTTAGATCCAAAACCAGGAGGTGCAATGTCTTACTGGTTTCACAGTGCATTATGCATGTGATGTCTACTGTGGGAGTCACATTTGCATTCTCCATATGGAGAGACAGTTTATGTATTTCTCTTTAATTGCAACCAAGAGGAAGATTTGCTTTCCATTTTATCTCATAATTTTTTTTTTATAAGTGAAATTGAAATGAAAGCATGGATATTTAGCTTTTAGAGAAAATGAACTAGTCTAAGTTTTATCTTCTTTTGCTTTTTCTTAAAAAAATACAAGCAACTTGCCCAATTTGAAGTATAATTCAGCCCAAAATCACTTCTCTATTTTATATGAAAAGATATTTTCTTCTTTTATAACTTAGCCTGAGATGGAATGAGACTGCAAATAGACCCTCATGTGAGCCTTTGGCTGAGAACTTAGTGGTCAATTCCTAACAGTTTTACAATGCTTCATTACAAATACATATTCACTGAGTTTAAGCCATCAAGAATCTCATTGGTTCTTTTTTCTTTTTTAATAGCAGGGATTTGAAAATAGATTTTTTATTTTTTTTGAGGAGAAAAAAAGACAATCTAATTTTCCTACAAATAAAGACAAAATAAAGGTAACATTATCATCCTTTCCTTACTTGAATTGAACAGTACATCAAATAAATGTGATTGCAAATTAAAGGCAGCAAACAAGTAAAGACACATTATAGGAAGGGAGATAATAGCGTTGAAGAACTCAGAAAAAGTCTGAGTATATATGGTTTGTCTAATGCAATAACTGGAAATCTTCTCCATACACAGTTTCTTTCTGCTTACTAAAGGTAAGATGAAAAGATATAAAGCCATCTTTTCTACAGGATAGAACAGAGATTTCTTCCTAGTATGTTTCATTGTGTGAAATGTTATCTTTGGGGAAAAAACATGAAATATTTCATTACCCTATGAATCATTTAAGAAATGCAAAATGAAATGTTTTAGGCTTCAAACTTTATTGCAGAATATTGTTTTTAATTTCATGTGTGATGAGTATCTATGAGTCAGAACCTACTTGATGGCAATAGGTTGGGTGTTTTTGGTTTATGAGAAGTATTTTTCCTCTTTAACACAGAACAAAACATCTTGGACTTTGAAATGATGGTATGGCATGCCCCTGCCCCCAACAATAATACAAAAACAAAAAGATGAGAGAACAAAAGCTAAAAAGAGGTAATCAATTTGCCCAAAGTGAATGCTCACCATAGTAAGTCAGACGTCCTCTGGCCACATTTTTCCCTCGTGAATTCTCAGCAATGCATTCATATGAACCTGTATCTTCCTGTTGGAAATTGGGGATTTCAAGCATAGCATTGAACTTTCTCAATTTAATTTTACTGGGAAATGGCAGTCCATCACTTCTTCTCCAGTTAATCTGAGGTATGGGACTAAGAAGAAAAATGTCAAGTTACTTGCTTTTCTTGAATTGATATCTTCTGGAAGGTGTTTTGCCTTGACAAAATGAGGTTTTGGTTAGGATAGAGCAAAAAGACACAGTTTTCAAACACAGAACATTCTGCTTGTTAGTTACAGTACATAAAACTAATGGAAATATTTTGCTCTTTAAGTTTATAGTTTGCTAAAATAATCTGTGCATTTCTTGATAAAATTCATGATTTAGAGAAAAACCTGGAATGGAAAAAGTAATACTGACCCACTGTGTTAAAATGCAACAAATGTACAAGCAAAGGAAAAAAAAAAAAATCACTAATTCAATTTATGAAATTAGGAAGGCAGAGTCATTTTCTCCAAATTGCCCTTAAAGTTTCAAATTAAATTACATATGTACATTTTTCCTGTATTTTATTTTTCCTTTGCTTCTAAATGAAAGTAAATTTCATAAATTAAGGGAAAGGAGAAGAGCCTGTTAAAAACCACCCTGATCTCTTACAGCAATTTAGCATTTCCCCACATAGGAGTGAATGTTATAAAACTTACTTTCCAAGGGCAAAACATTCCAGTTTTACAGTTGAACCTTTAGCTGCTGGAAGAGTTTCTGGAAACTGAACTTCTATTTTGGGTTCATATTCACCCATCACACCTGTAAATACACAATACAATGTCCTTCGTTTTACTGTTTCCTTTGCAATTACCCCCCCCTTTTTTTTTTCAAATAAAACTTTCTTTTACTCTATTTTGAGCCGACTCCTCCTAGGGATTTAAATTACTTAGGGAGGTACCACTAGAAGTAATTCTAATATTGGTCAAATATGCAACATAAATAAATATTTAAGAATTTTTGGTTCAGTGACTCACAAGCTACTGTTTGCAGTAGCAGTTCCGAGAAAACCACTATGCCTTTTAAATTATACAAAAAGAGAGATTTTTTTAAAAAATTCCACATTCAGTTTGGACATTTTTTTGTCCAACTAACATAGGCAATGTATTATGACTTCCTGAAATTTCTTAAAGAGCAAAAGTTATGGCAGAGAATTTACTTAATGGTACCCTGGTAGCATAGACACAAACTTAAGCTTATTAAATGGTTCTCCAGAGGCAAGAAACAGTGACTTAATAAATGGAAAAGGTCAAATTCAATTATAACTGACTGGAAAGAGTGCTTAGACACTCTGCGGTCATGGCTTTATGCTGTATCAGATAGAGTTTTGTGTAAGTGGGTCAACTATCCAGGCTTACAAATCTGCTTCTGTGGCAGTTACAGACTCCCCTTAAACGGCCATCAAACGGTCCATGAGACAAAAATTTTTTTCTTTAGTAATCTTTTTTAGGGATGCTTTTTAACCTACAATAAAATATCTAAAGCTTCAAAGACTTCAGGCCGACAAAGGCAGCTTCATGGGACTGCAACCTAGGCGGACAGTCACACAGAGCCCACACTCAAGCCTGTGTTTGGTTTAATGCTCCATTGTCATCTTCTTGACATTTTTTAAATTCTTGAACAAGGGAATCTGTGTTTTCATTTTGCACTGGTCTCTGGGTATTATAGAGCTGGTACTGGTAAAGATTAAGCACAGGGACCTATGGAATCATTTTAGTCATTTTTGCTCATATATATTCTTTGTTCATACATATTCTTTGTTCAGAGAAAAAATGAAATAATTTTTCAAGATAGACTTTTCATCTTTTCCAATTCATTTTTGTTTGGATTCACATGATTTCCAATCAGAATTACACTCTGAAACATTTCATACCATCAGAACGTAGCACCAAAGGTGTTGGCGAACCAAGAACTCTGGTGTTTGTTACTGTACTCGTGACTACACATGTGTAATTTCCCACATCAGACGGCTCCACTTTGGCGATGTAGAGGTGCCCCGTCTCCTGTGAAACAAATCTCCGACTATCTTCTTCAACAAATGATGGGTATTCATTGAAGATCCAAGCATATGACAGTTCTAATAAAATTATTGAAGAGGAAGCAATATCATTGCTACAGGTTTTTTTATAGCATATAAAAAATACAACTCATAGGCACACTAGAAAATTATATTGCCTTGACCACCAGAGGAGCCACAGTGGTATAGTGGTTAAACACTTGGCTGCTAACTGAAAGATCCATGATTCGAACCCACCAGCCACTCTGTGGAAGGAACATGTAGCAATCTGTTTCCATAAAGATTACAGCCTTGGAAGTCCTCTGAGGCAGTTCTGTTCTGTCTGATGGGGTTGCTATGAGTTGGAATCAACTCAACAGAAACATGTTTTGGGTTTGTCTATCAAATGGTGAGAGCCTAGAAAAGCAGGTATGATTCAATTTCAGGCTCCTTGGTATCTCTAGGACCCTGGCACAAAGCAAATGCTTAATAAATATTTTCTGAGTAAATCAATTTACCGGCAGTGAGAAACAGTTTAGGTTCTGGATTTATACAGCAGTGTTTCTGAGTATGAGTGTGGTGATGCCATGCAGCGTGGGGTGCTGGTAAAAACAGGAGATTACTCCAGATCCCCTGTAGATGGTTTTGTTTATAAGGAAACCAGACCATCTCCATTTGCCATAACCCTTGCCAAGTGCCTAATAGGTAACCAGTTGCCATCAGTTGATTCTGACTCACGACGACCCTACATGTGTCAGAGTAGAACTGTGCTCCATTGGGTTTTCAATGGCTGAGTTTTCAGAAGTAAATCACCAGGACTTTCCTCTGAGATGTGAGTGAACTCAAATCTCCAAACACTCAGTTAGGAGCCAAGTTTGTTAACCATTTGCATCATCCAGGGACTCTGGCTTATATATGAAAAACAGACAAACAAAAAAAAAATCTTTTGCCATCCAGTTGATTCTGACTCATAGGTACCTTACAGGATAGAATAGAACTGCCCCATAGGGTTTCTAAGGCTGTAATCTTTATGGAAGTCATGGTGTGGCTGGTGGGTTCAAATACCTACCTTACTGTTAGCAGCTGAGCACTAAATCACTACACTACCAGGGTTCCTTCCACTAATACATACCCATTGCCACTAAGTGGATTTCGACTAATAGACATGGCCCCATAGGGTTCTAAGACTGCCACATCTTTCTCTCACGAATTTGCTCATGGCTTGCTTAGAACTGCCAAACTGATGATTAGTAGCCAAATGCTTTAAATACCAACTCACAGCAACTCTAGAGGAGAGAGTAGAAATGTCCTACAGCGTTTCCAAGGCTGTAAATCTTTACAGAAGCAGACTGACCCATCTTTCTCCCATGGAGCAGCCTTTTGGTTAGCATCAAAGGTCTTAATCCCTCCAACAAAAGAACTTCTCTCCTATAGATAATAGTCCATAAATACTAGGTATATGGAATGAACAAAGGAGGTCCTATGGTGCAGTGGCTAAGCACTCAGCTACTAACCAAAAGGCTGTTGGTTTCAAGCCACCAGTCACTCCATACAAGAAAAATGTGGCAGTCTGTTTTTCCATAAAGATTGTCATCTTGGACACCCTATGAAGCAGTTCTACTCTGTCCTATAGGACCACTCTTAGTTGAAATGGACTTGATGGCAATGGCCTTGCATTTGTTTGGTACATGGAACAAAACTTCCTAGCCTTTAAGACCAGATAAGCTCTACTGAATTCTCAGTGCTACTGAAGTACAGAGAAAAGTTAGAGGAATAAAGTATTTGTGTGGAGGTATAAGGTGTGTTTCCATAGGGCAAGAAAGTGATTAAACTTTTCTTTTTAAGTGAATGGACATGTTTCAAATCAGCTGTATGGCATTCAAATCATAAAAATACACATTCTGTGATCCCAGGGCACATACACACTGCAGTTCCTCCTCAGAGACCTCTCTGAGTTATCTGTAGAACATGAAAATTAATATTCAGTTACTATCAAAACAGGGCTGAGAGAGCTGGTGTGTATGATCAGTATGATCAGGTTTACTGGGAAAAGAGCTCTCTATGCTTTCCTCAGATATAATTTGGAAACTATACCTTTCAAATATTAGACAACATTTGCTTGACTCTTTATTTCAAAAAAAACGTTTAGCATTTTTGTAGGAGACTATGATAAGAAACAGTTATGCAAACTAATTCTGCATTATTCTATATTATTAAGGAGGACACTGTTGATTAGCATTCTTGTGGGAGCAACCTCATTACTGTCATCATTATTGCTATCCCAGACACTTCTTAACAGGCCTCTCTGGCTTTAGTTTTCCTTTTATTTTCTATCTCCATACTGCATTTTCTTTACTCTTTCAGAATTACTAATTTGACCATGCCATTCCCAACCTAAACATTTCTAGCACTTAAGGAACAATACAGAATTGCTTAACCTGGTATGAGACACTTCGTGATGAAGTACTTGCTCATAGAGCTGTCTCATGCTTTCTTTTGCACCTGGGTCTCTGCACATGTTGCTTCCTAAGCCTCCAATGACCTTCATCTCTGCCCAATTTTTTGCTTCCTCTTCTTTGCATACAAACCCCATTCTGCCTAGAAACTTTCAAATAGTTTTCAAAAGCTTTGTTCCAGCTGTAGTCTAAGATGGTAGAAAATGCAGACAGACTGCACAGACCCTTTTAAACAAAGGGGGACCAATTAACACAGAAACAGAAGATAACTTGGAGACCTGAGCTTTGAAGGGAAGGATATATAAGTGGACTAAATTCCAACTAGTAGAAGAACCTGCATGAAAACACCAAAAAAGGAGACATACGGAGCTGCAGTCTGTCAGCAAACCTGACGGCACAGACAGCTTGGATATTGCTGAATGGTGTTTGGACCTAAGAGTTAACCCTGCTAGCCAGGAGCTGCACGGAGAACTGCAGTGGTGGCTGGTGAATAAAAGGAGAAGCAGCGAAGAGGGAGACAGGCTGAGCTGTGGACTTTTACCTCTCCAGAAGGCACAGCATTGTACTTCAGGACAGATCTTGAAACATGCTTTGTGAGGATGAATGCCACGCCATTCCTTT
>NW_006921767.1:2417137-2440891 GCF_000298275.1 Orycteropus afer afer | reverse complement strand
AAAAAAAAAAAAAATCCAATGATGAAGGACCTTTCTATGTGCTACAGGGAGTCAATTAACACAAACAATAATGAGACAACATGTAAGGCAGGTGAGAGTTGCTGGGGTTTCAGAGGAAGGAGAGATGATATGTTTTTTTTACCATTGTCTTAGAGGCAGGAGAACATGTGACAATCAGGGATTAAAAAAGAAAGAACTCCAGGTAAAGTGAGTATCAGGAGAAAGGTGTCAAGGGAAAAAGAATAAGTACATAAGGGTACAAATAGAGTCATGATGGTGTAGTGGTTAAGTGCTCAGCTAACCAAAAGGTCGGTGGTTAGAATCCATTAGCTGCTCCATAGGAAAAAGATGTGGCAGTTGACGTCTGTAAATATTGCAGCCTTGGAAGCCCTGTGATGCAGTTCTAATCTATCCTATATGGTCACTATGAGTTGAAATGGACTTGACAGTTATGAGTTTGGTGTTTTGATTTGCAATAGAAATGCAGTGTAATGATGGACTTCCTTCCACCTTCAATGCAAATGCTAGATGTTTCTGAAGTCAACAGCAAATTGTCCAGACATTTCAAAATATTGATTTTGAACCTCAACCTGATCCTTAAATCATGCTATTATATCAGCAGAGAGTGTTTCATGCAATTCCAATAAGTCACATAAAGGTTGTGAAATCTAAAGTTGTTTGTTAGAGTGTATGAAAATAATGTATCTCAAACATCCATTCCAGAATTGGCCTCATGCCTGCTGTGATGGTGGTTTTCTCTTACAATATTATGGAATAAATCATAGAAGAAAACAAAGCCAGTAATGTAGGATGAATTTGTTCTGTATTTGTGAAAAGTGGCAGCTGTTGCAGCAATAGCACTTCTGGACCTTCCTGCTGCTCTAAACAACCAGGCCCCTCTCCCCACTGACTCTCATCCCATTTATATCTGCAAGCACACCTTGTTTCAAAGGAGGCAAAACAAATTTACTCTGCTTTCCAGCCAATGCCATTGAGTTGATTCTGCCTCATAGTGGCCCTACAGGACAGCGTAGAACCACTCTATAGGTTCCCAAGGTTGTAAGTCTTTATGGACGCAGACTGCCTCATCTTTCTCCCATGTTGGGTTCGAACAGCTGAACTTCTGGTTAGCAGCCAAATGCTTTAATTATTATTATTTTCCAATTATTCTTGGAAAGCTCTTTCTGCTTTCCAATGTGTTCTATACATAAATTTAATAATACATAGTTTTCACTCCCTCTTTGTTTTGTCCAGCCAGATTTAAACTTCCAAAGCTCCCCAGGGTATCAGACATTAGGAAGAAGTCAATATTGTTAAACCAGTTTAAACTAAAATTAAAGTGTCTGATGGAAAGAATTCAGATTCAGAGTCAAAACATCTGAAAGCTGGTAAATTCATACAAGAGAAAATTTTATGGTAATATGAATAAATGTATTATAACTACACATGACAACTTGGAATGAATATCACAAATGTGAGGTTGTTTGATTCAACTTACAGTATTTTTTTTATTCTAAAGTTAACATTATTAATATTTAAGGCATTATAGTATCATTACATTGTTCTTGATTGTTAGACAAGTAAGGGAAGGAAATTAAAATTGAAATCATTTTATGGCTGCTTCCAAATGAGCATTAAGAAAGCCCTTCAAGCCTGAAACTGAACTTACCCTTGGCTCAAATTTCAGTCAAACAATAGGCTTATAAGAAGGACAATAACACCAGGGAAATACATACTCATTGGAACAATCAACCACATGAGATCAAAAGGGCTGAATTTGCCCAGGGATAAAGCTCAGAGGGCAAGAAGGGAAATGGTAAGCATAGGGAGGGAGGGGGAAGAGTGCTGTTACATTGTGATTATTGCAATTAATGTCACAAAACAAAATGAGTGTGACTTGTTGAATGGGAAATCGATTTTCTCTGTAAAGTTTCACCCACATCACAATAAAAAAAAAAAGTGGAAATGTGCAAATCAAGGGATAATGATGGTGTGGTAGACAGAATAATGCCACCTCCAAAGATGTCCACATCCTAATACCCAAAACTGATGAATATGTTCCCTTTCATGGCAAGTGGGGCTGTGCAGATGTGATTAAGTTAGGGATCTTGAGATAGGAGATTGCCCTGCGTTATCTCAGGGGGCTCAATGTAATCACTCCCCCCCCACAAAATAAAAAACAAACCCATAGCCATAGAGCAGATTCTGACTCACAGTGACACAAGAGGGGTGGAGTCAGAGAAAAGAAGATGTGACAGTAGAAGCAGGGATCACAGCCAGAGAGAACTGAAAATATTATTTTGTTGGCTTGAAGACAGAGGAAGGGGTCAGCAGTCAGGGAATGAAGTTGGAAAAGGCAATGAAACGGATTCTCCCCTACAGCCTTTATAAGAAATTAAGGCCTGCCAACACTGGGATTTTAGCCTTAGTGAAACCTGCATCAGATTGCTGACCTCCAGAACTGTAACAAAATAAATCTGTGTTGTTAAGTTTGTGGTAAGTTGTTAGGGCAGCAAGAGGAGAGTAATACATATGACAAAGTGACTTTGCAGGTACAATTAAGTAAACAATCTTAAGATGGTTGTGGTGGGCCCAACGTAATCATAAGGGTCCTTGTAAGAGAAGGAGGAGGAAGGAGAGTCAGTAAAGGTGATGGGATTATAGAAGCAGAGGTCTGAGTAACGTGAATGCTGGCTAGGGATCAAAGAGTGAAAGAATGTGGGCAGCCTCAAGAAGTTGCAAAAGCCAAGGAAACAGATTCTCCCTAGAGCCTCCAGAAAGGAAAACAGTATTTGCTGACACCTTGATTTTAGCCTAGTGATGAAATTCTGACCTACAGAACTGTAACACATTTCTGTTGTGTTTAGTCACTACATTTGTGGCAGTTTGTTACTGTAGCAATATGGAACTAATACAAATGGTGACAATAGCTTAATAACAGTTGAATGTTTACTATATGCCAGGTATAGCACTAGTTGCTATAGATAAAATTTTCAAAGAAAAACAAATGGTCAAAGACAAAGGAGGGGGCAAGGATGAGAAAGCCTGTCCTTAGAAGCATAAGGAAGATCAAGTCTTATATGGCTATAACAAAAATTAAAAAACAAAAACAAAAACAAAACCTGCCATAGTCATTTCTGACTCACAGAGTCCCTATAGGACAGAGCAGAATTGCCCCAAAGAGTTTCCAAGACTGTAAATGTTTATGGAAGAGACTGCCTCATCTTCCTCCTACAGAGCAGGTGGTAGATTCAAACATCTGACTTTTAGTTGTCAGCCAAATACTTTTTGAAAAGAACTATCAAACTACAACCAAAAAGCATGTGAATTAATGATTGAGTACTCTGGTGGCATAGTGCCTAAGGCATTTGACTGCTAACCAGAAGGCTGGTGGTTCAAATTCACCAGCCACTCCTCGGAAGGAAGATGGGGCAATCTACTTCAGTAGAGATACTGCCTCAGAAACCCAAGGAGGGGTCACTATAAGTCAAATCTACTCAAAGGCAGTGAGTTTGTTTTTTTTGTTGTTGTTGTTGTTTAGACCCTTAAAGATTTACCGAGAGAAATCAAGTCCACACTTAACTATGGTATATACTGTCATGAGAAGTATGTAGAGATTTGTAGCGCCTACTCTTTTTTTAAAAACAACAACTCTTTTTTTTAAAAAAGGACTTTCTTTGGCTTCTACATTTTAGAAGAGCTGCACTAACTTTTCATTTATTTCCTACTTGACCATATTAAAGGGTATATGGCAACACTCTGATTGAAAATTAGAATTTTATGATTTACTTCATTTAAATAAAGAAAAAAAAAACCTCTATTAATACTATCAGAATTTAGTTATCATAAAAAAATCTGCATTTGCAATAAATGTTCATTGCATACTGCAAAGTAAAATATATATCAGATCAGCATTCTTTGAATATTTGAAATCGCTTTTTGTGTACTGATAAATAAAAAATCTGTAATAAAAATGATAATTTTATATGCTCAAACAAGCCAGACTTTACAAAACCTTTCACAATCTCTTGTGTAAATCAAAAACACATTATGCAAAAACTACTTGGTCACTGGGGATTCTATTAACAATGCTACATGAATATTAGGAATATGAAATATTTTTTAGAGAAAAGAGATTTTACCAATCCAAGTCATAAATTAAGAAAATGAAGTACTAAAACTTTCTAAAAGGTAATATGTGATGAATGATATCATGTCCCAGTCACATTCCTCCTAGGGTCACTAGCATAAGGCTAGTCAATTTCACATGAAATATGTCACTCTAGTGTTTACCTGGAGATACATTAATACATGTAACTGACATTTAGGGTTTATTTCTCATTCCACTATAAAATTCTATTATGAGAGATTTAATCCTTTGTATAGGCATTAAAAAAAAATTCTGTCAAACAAAACTGAAGTTGGGGAAAATTGCAAAAAGTAACTTTGGCCATTTTCTTTGGTGCCAACTGGAAAGTTTGACGTATTTTAAAGGAATACACCTTTAAAGGGTCTAGAAGCCTGCTTGGTGTTATGCAGATTTTTCTCAATGATTAGAAAAATTGGGGAGAGAACTTTGCTATGAGGTTTACCAGTGGCACAATATTGGTGGTGGGTTTAAAGTAATCTAGACTAAGACAATGCAACGTCCAAAGAACAGATGATCAGTGATCCACAAGTCTACAGTAAAGCAAAAGCCACCATTTTTAGCATTTCAATGGTGTTTTCCAAAAGTTTTTTTTTTGTTTGTTTGTTTTTAATAATTTAGGGCAAGGAGATCCATTCCTCCATTTAAAAGAGAGAAAGAACTTGTTACTGTCAAATCTATTCCAGCTCATGGTGACCCCATGTGTGCAGAAGAGAATTGCCCTCTATAGAGTTTACAGGGCTGTGTTTCTGATGCAGATCACCAGGTTTTTCTCCTGAAGCATTCTGGGTGGGTTCAATGTACCAACGTTTCAGTTCATACTCCAGCACTTGTCTGTGTGTTCCACCCAAGGAGTCCTATTCCTCCAGAGAAACAGGAGGTTTCTTTGTTTAGCCTATTTCTACCTACATCATTATGATTTAGAGTTCTGACAGCTTAAATCATGAAGGTCCTAAGATATGGAGAAGAGTGGGTAAAACAGAGGAAAAAAAAAATGACATTTCCTTCCTTCTTTCATACTTTATGGCTGGTTCTAGCCCAGGATTGAGCAACTACAGCTTGGTGTTGGGTGAAGCCAACGTGCTGCTGGCTTTGGCAAATTAAGTTTTTGTGAAATATAGTCATATGCACTCATTTAAGAACAACTGATTCATTTGAATTGTGGTATTGGGGAAGATTACTATACTCCCTCACCACCCCCCAAAAAAACAACCTCACTGTCATCAAGTCGATTTGACTCATAGAGACCCCTCCTTGGGTTTCTGAGGCGGTATCTCTATGGAAATAGATTGCCTAGTCTTCCTTCTGAGGAGTGGCTGATGGGTTTGAACCACTGACCTTCTGGTTAGCATTTATGGGTGCCAGTAAATTGCATACACTATGGTTCTAATCCATGGTATTTTCAATTGCTTCATATGCATGTCAAAGTTGGACAATGATAAGAAAAACTGAAGAATTGTTTATGTCTCTGAATTGTGGTATTGATGAAGAATACTGAAAATTCCATGGACTGCCACAAGAACAAACATATCTGTTCTGAAAGAAGTGCAGCCAGAATGCTCTTTACAAGAAAGAGTGGCTAGAGTTCATCTCAACTACTTTGATCATGTTGTCAGAAGGGACCATTCTCTAGAGAAGGATGTTATGCTTGGTAAAGTGGAGGCTCAGTGAAAAAGGGCAAGACTGTCAACAAGATGGACTGACACAGTGGCTGCAACATTGGGCTCGTGCATAGTAGGGATTACGAGGCTAGTACAGGACAGGTCAGGTTCGATCTGCTGTACACAGGATCATTGTGAATTGAAATTGACTTGACAGCACCTAACAACAACAACATGAGTTCCAGAAAAATGAACAAATCATTCTTAGAAGAAATACAACCAAAATGGTCTGTAGAAGTAAGGATGGTGAGATTTTTTTTCCTGCTTACTTTGGACATATCATCAGGGAAGAGCAATTGCTAGGAAAGGGTATTGTGTTTTATATAGTGGAGGAGCAGAAAAAATGAAGAAAACCCACAATGAGATAGATTGATACAATAGCCTCAATAATATGATGGGGTCAACATATCACAGATCCTGGAGATGATGTAGAGCTGGGCATCATTTTGTTCAGTTTATGCATGAGGTCATTATAAGTTAGAGCCTACTTGATAGTAGCTAAAAACAACATGGTTGTTTTAATACTCCAAACCACAAAACCATACTCACTGCCATCGAGTTGATTCCAAATCATAGTGACGCCTCCTAGGGTTTCTGAGGTGGTATCTCTATGGAAGTAGATTGCTCAGTCTCCCTTCTAAGGAGTAGCTGGTGGGTTTGAACCTGCAGCCTTCTGGTTAGTAGTCAAATGCCTTAGGCACTATGCACCAGAGCTAGCTGCTAAAGGAGCTATATAGCCTGCAAAGGCTATCATATTTACTATCTGATCTTTTAAAAAAGTTTTCTGATTCCTGTTGGTTAGTACTATTTATGGACCAAATCATGCTTTTGGTAATCCTTTATGTGTCTTGTTTTACTTTTAGTCTTCTCTTTTCTTTCCAGGGTGTCCATGTTGTCAAAGCCCCCACATGAAGTTTATGCTAATCTTTTAAATCTTCCATGATCCATATTTCCAGGTTTCCCTCTCTTGTTTTGTTAGCAGCTGCCTTTGATGAGAACAGATAAGCCATTGCCATTGTGCAACAGAAGCTTCTGAGAGATAATGCTGTTTCTTACTGTTCTCTGAACACTTTTGGTTCTACAATTGTTTTTTTAGAAATCAAGTTCTTCCATCATAGTCTGACACTACAAGGTACTGCAATTTGTTGTCTCCATTTTTAATGCTTCGGTCATGAAAACTCCTCTCCTAAACACTGCCCTCATCTCTTCCCTGGTACCATGGCTGCTGCCGTTGATGTTGCAAAATCTCCAAGCTACAAAAGTGAAGCTCTTTCCTCCAAATTTATCAGTGGAGAAATGGAAAGGGCACCTCTAGAGGCTATTTTCTATTTCTGCTTGCATACATACTATCTTCCTTTTTCTCATAAAGAGCATTCTTTCTTTTCTTTTTTTTTTTTTTAATTAACCTCTTGTCTACCATCCTTGGATCAAGATCTTTTGGTGGGACTGACCCTATCCTTCCCTCCTTGCTCCAAAGAGATCTCAAGTTAAGAAGATGCAATAGGGTCAAAGTCAACAACACTCAAAACAGGATGTCTAACAATGATTGGATACCTGAGAAGAACTAGCAAAAAACATTGGCAAAACATTTACTGAAATATTTCCTTTTGCAAGAACACTAAAGTAGTATGACCCAGCTAAAGAAAGGAGTTTAAATTTTCATAAAAGAAAATGAGAAATGAGGACTGGGTGGCAATATTGCGGGCAATAAAGACATGATAATTCTTTTATCCCACAGTCCCATCTTGTGCTCATCACAACTCCCAACTTGTCCTGGACTAGCTAGTATAGTGAGGCCACTCAGAGAGAGAACTTCAATGTTGCAGAATTAGAACTTGAGATAAAATAAGTTACACGAATATACTGCATGTCTTCTCTGCTGCTTTTCCTTTTTATTCCCTTTTATTTATTTGCTTGTTTTTTTACTGGCATTTGGGTGAAAATTTACAGAGCAAATTCATTTTCCATTCAACAGTTCATACACATTTTGTTTCATGACAATTGACTGGAATTCCCCACAATGTAACAGCTCTTTTTCTTCCCACATCCTCTCTGTGGTTACCTTTTCCCTGTGTCATTTCATCCTATGCATTCCTGCCCTCTGAGCTATTTTCCTGTGCAAATGTTGCCCTTTCGATCTCCCATAATTGATTGTTCTAAGGAGCATCTCTACCTGGCATAAATATTCACCTCATAGGTCTGACTATTGTTTGGCTAGAAGCCACAGGAGTGAGTTTAATTTCAGGCTCCAAAGTGACCAGGGAACATAGTTTTGGGAGTTTTACCAATCTCTATCAGACCAATAAGCCTGGTCATTTTTATGATTTTGAGTTTTGTTCCACATTTTTTCTCCTACTTTATCCAGGATTCCCTATTTTGATCCCTTTCTAAGTGGTTGACAGTGGTAACCAGGCACCATCTAGTTCTTCCGATCTCAGGGTCATGTACGTTGAGGTTCACTACTACCTTGGACCAACTGTTTCCACGTGTCTTTAATTTTCCTCATTCTTCTTTACTTGGGGTGAGGAGAGACCGATTTTTGCATGTTAGGTGGCTGTTCACAAGATTTTAAGATCTTAGATACTGCTCACTATTTATTTATTATAAAAATGTACCTTTTCGAAAGAGTTCAGAAACTCTGAAAATGCATTTGCTAGAAAGCTATATTAATATTATCTCAAAATCAAATTGCTGCCAATGACTGAAAGTTTCACAAGCAAGACTTGTTTGTGCAACTAAAACAAAGTGCATTGTATTAGCTCATGTTCCACATTGCCACGCATGAGACAGCATGTGTTTTGGTGTGCAGATCTACAGTATGTCCTGTCCCCAGACATTCACTTTCCTCTTCACTTATACTTAAGAGCAGACAATTTTTTATGACTTTGATGACAGTAAATGACTTTGGTGACAGTAAATAACATTTTCCTTTTAAGTGCAGTCGAGGGGAAGGTAAAGAATCTTATAGCTTGTGGGAGTGTTAATTGGAGCCAATTATAATTTGATTGACCTGCCTTGCTATAAAATGATATCCAAATTTTACACTGCCCTTGCAAAATGGAAATTTTCTTTACCACAAGGTAACTATAGGATGGCCACCCTTTAATGAATCCAAGGGTGGTGCTTTTGGGTTATAATTCCTATATCAACTATCAGAAGTTAATTCCAGAAGGAAGTTTTGTAGAGTTGCAAATACAAGAAAAGAACACGACAGATGGGAAAAAAAAAAGTGCAAGAAATTAACAAATGTTCTAGGGCTAGTGAATTTAGTGTTTTAGGGCACAGCATCGTAAACTGTCCATTCTGCATTGGGTATCATTTGCCTTTATGAAAATTTAAACTGCTATTTTAAGCCATTCCATGAGGGGTTTGATTTTTCACTTCTAGTCATATGGATGATATTTTTAAAGCAAGATAAAAATGTTTACTTCATTGACATGCAGAAATGAGATACTTAGTCAAGAACGAAGACAACCTGCCAAATCACAAGGGTCTTCTTACTGAACACAATACATTGTTTCTCAGGAAGATGGATAAATCAGTGTTTCTCTTTTCCCTCTCACACACATTCAAAATACAACTACCTACCATAGTAACATGTGAAAATGTTAAAAAAGCAATTAACACCATTGAAAAAAATCTATTTTAAAACAGGTTCCTACCCTTTCTGATCTGAATTTCTGAATGATGGATTAAAAAAAAAAGTGTGAACTTGATTATAAGTTTATTTTTTTAAATATTTTATTGTGATTTAGATGAAAGTTTACACAGCAAATTAGGCTTCCATTTAACAGTTTTTGCTCATATTGTTTTCTGACATCAGTTACAATTTTTGCAATGTACCAGCATTTTCATTATTTCCTTTATTTATTCTGTTTCTGTTGATCTAGCTACCCTGCCCTTCCTTGCTGTCTCATCTTTACTTTTGAGTAAACATTGACCATTTGATCTCATACAGCTGATTTTTTAAGAGGCAGCACATTCCTCATGGATGATATTGTTTATTTTATAAGCCAATCTATTATTTGGCTGAAAGGTGACCTCCAGGAGTGGCTTAATTTCCAATGTAAAAGCATATTTCAGGGTGATAGTCTCGGGGGTTCCTCTATTCTCTATCAATCCAGTAATTCTGATCTTTCTCAGGAATTTGAGTTTTGTTCTACACTCTTCTTGCATTCTTTATGGGACCATTTATTGGATCTCTGGTCAGAACAGTTGGTGGTGCCAGGCACAATCTAGTTCTCTTGATCTCAGACTAGAAGAGGCCATGGTTTGTGTGGGCTGCACAAGGACCCTGAGCACACAATGCTTATCACCCAACATCAAAGAAGAATCTGCTCTGCCACGTCCACTCAATCCTGTGAGAGTAATATATGAACTAACCACAGAGGTCTTGTACATGGGTCACCCACTACACCCACTGGTGAGAAGAAATCACACCAAGACAACTGACACCACAAAAGTCACACATAGACTGGAACTCAGAACAACAACAATTAAAACAACCCAAAATAAGAAAAACATTCTAAAGAGAAAGAAAAGAAACAAAACTCCTGATACATCAAAACAAAATGAAACAAAAAAATCCAGATAAAACCAACATATAATCAATCAATCAATAAATAAATAACACCATAGTACCTCAGAGACAGCAGACAATAACAAGTAATATAAAGAAACATGATAAAATGGCTCAAACAAGTGAGCAAAGTAAAGGGACAGAAAACATTCCTGAGGAAGAAATGATAACAGAATTACCTGATGAAGAATGGAAAAGACTTAGATCCTCAAAAAGATCAAGGAAAACACAGAAAAAAAACCCTGGAAGAATTCAGGAAAACAATGCAAGAACGAAATGACAAACTAAATAGATATATAGCTCCAAGGTCCAAGCTCACTGATATTGAGTTGATTCAGACTCTTAGCTACCCACCTTGGGTTTCCAAGACTGAAAATCTTTACAGAAGCAGACTGCTTCATCTTTCTTCCATGGAGTAGCTGGGGGCTCACATCATCAGTTGCCAGGTGAGTGAGGTGGGAGTGCATACTACCTGTTGCTGGAGGGTGGGGTGAGGCAGGAGTTGGGGAGACTCATGCCACTGGCCACCCAAGTTGATGGAATGGTGGGCAGGGCATGCAAAGCAAGTGCATGTTGCAGGTCACCAGTGGCCAATCTGGTGGCATGGAAGCACGTACTACTCATCACCACGTGAGGAAAGTGACAAGGGGGTGCCACCAGTTGCTGGGCAGATGGGGTAGGCACACATTGCTGGTTGTGGGCAGTCAGGGAGAGAAGAGGGGTTTACACTGCCAGTGACTGAGCTGGAAGAGTGAAAGGTGCACACCACTGGTCACTGGTAGTGCAGGGGGCCCACATGATCAGGGACCATTGCTGCTGAGAAGTTCTGTACCTAGTTTCTGGCTACTTCCTTATTCTGTGATGGCTAAGATCACCATAGTCCTCGCCTGTCTTTCTGTACTTTCCCTCCTCAGATAGGGTTCATGATCTGCTCACCTTGCTTCATTCCAGGTTTGTCTACACAGTATCTGTCTCCTACTGGGAATCCCATAAAGTTGCCCTCTTGTGCTCCTCACCCAGTAATACTTTCCACTTTGTCTCAATATGGCTGTGCTGTGCCCAGCTGGCTGGCAGGGCACATGCAAACATAAAGCTCCTCATTCTCTGTTTTCATTCCGTTTCCCATTTCATTAGGTGTCCATTCAAATTCTTCCTCCTTCTGTTTGCTGCTCAGGTTTCAAAGATTGTCATCTGTGTCTGTTTCACTTGGTTTCTCAGTTCTTTGCTGCAGGGCGACAGCATGGTGTGTCTCACTAAGCTACCATCTTAGGCCATCGTTCTCTTGATTGTAAATATTACAATTAAAATAGTCAAATCCACCTGACTTGTAAGAAATACTGAATATTTAAGTATTTGGTTATGGTAGAACATGCAATTATATCTGACATAGGCATAAGGAAATAATTGCCCAAAGATATCAATAATCAAAAGCAATTCCCATTCCTCTGTACTTCTTTAGGCACTAAAGGAGCATTGGCATTGCAGTGGTTAAGGAATTTGACTGCTAACCAAAAGGTTGGCAGTTCAAACCCAGCAGCTGCTCCATGAGAGAAAGATTAGGTAGTCTGTTTTCATAAAGATTTACAGCCTTGGAAACCTTATAGGGGCCACTATGAATCAGAATCAAAATGATAGCAGTGGGTTTAGTTTTGGTTTAGGCATTAAAAGATATGCCAAGAATTTCACCACAGCCTTGGTTAAAGTCAAATATAGATGGTAATTTGCAGGCTTTGAGAAGATTCATAGAAAACTCAATCAGAAAACCAGCAATTAAACTGCCTTGAGTTTCGCTTTTTACTCAAATAAATACACGCTTACACATTTATTTCTTCTCTGCCTCCACTGTCTTTATAGCTCATGTCTGTCTTAGCTACACAATATACAGTAAAAAAATCTATAACTCTATCAGTCTGTAGCAGTGTCTTGAAAGCCTGAAAACAATTGCAACAGCTTTTTCTGTTATTTTAATAATTTATCTAACGACAAGAACAAAAACATGCTAATGACACATAGAAATACACATAAAGAAGTCCAAGGTTACTGCTCAAATTCAGGTGCCGGTTAAAATTCTTATTTGTTCAGTGTTTGCCTGTTTTAGAAATAGTCTAACTTCACCAGCTGACTTGTCTATAGAATCCTCCATATTGGTATTACTTTATACCTGATATCTTTCCTGTTAGTTGCTTCCTATTTGCAGTCTGGTCAATTTAAATAGTAATTTGTGGTTCATGAAAGATTAGACCTAAAGAAATATCTGAATGTCAGTAATACAATATCTCTGTCACAATTTCTAATCCCTACAGTAAGTAATAATTAGATTTAAAATTTAGTAAAAAAATAATATATTGCTTGTATTCTAGCCCATGAAAATTATGGTTGTTTTTATAAAGCAATATTCTCTAAATTTTACAAAGACCTTTTGATCTAATATTAATACCAGGTAGTATCTTTATATCCTTGCTAAATATGTGGATTTTTTCTCACCTTATTTAATTTTTCAACATCATATCCATCTTTTAATAATTAGACCATATTTAACAAAGGGCTGTGCATTCTATTGATCACTAAAAGTAGATGTATAGAGAAGAATGAGTAGCATCCTGAAATACAGTATGTCAATGACAACATTTTAATCAATGAGCTTTCTACTAGTATTCCAGAGCTATATAGATCTCACATTTCTGTACCAGGCTAATGGTGAATTCAAGTATCTTAATGACTTTTCCATTCATTCTATAGAACACTATTCCAAACTGATTCCCCTATTGATAATACTGAATGAATACTAGTGCAGTGGTGACTTTTAAGTCATAGAAGAGGAATCCACAGAGGCAGGGAAAATTAAAAAATAAATACACCCTAACACAACTTAGAGTCAGTAACTGAGCTCATTTTCATCTCAAATGAAAAGGTTTCAAAGCTCATGCCATCAACTTCAATTGGTAAAAAAAGCTCTTTTAAAGCAATCCAAATATTTGAATATAAACTAATTATGATGGTTCTACGTACAGAGGTACTTAAATTGCAATAAAGTTTGTGTTTACTACTTCACTTAATTTGTTTTATGTTTTTCATATTGGAAGATATAAGAATACTGGCCTTATTTGGCTCCAGTGTATTTACCTGAAATTAAACAGAGAAATGCCATGTAACCACCTGCTCCTTCTTTCAAGCATTTCTATATAAAGCACTTCTTATTACAAAGGAGACAAAGTTCCTTGTGAAAAGAAAAACAGCAATCATGTGAATATTATTCAGTCAGTTTGATGAAACGATTTTCCTTCCAAGAAGCAAATATGTAGATCTTCATTATAAGAGCATTACACTCTGTCTTGACTAGAAGTCAAGAATAAACATATGAAGAAAGTCTAATCTACTTCACACAAATGTTCATTGATACTGTTTCTTACAACGGGGGGGGGGGGATACTGAACTTTATTCCTTCTACTTTTAAATCAACATTAGATTTGCTATTTATTTTCCCTACTGCACTTTTATTTTCCAAATAAATTCATATTAATGACATGTCCTGTTATTTACCCTACTCCCTACTTAGTTTCTCTTCCCTTAATTTTACCTGATGTGAAAGAAAGAGCCTGTCTTTTCTATCAATTACATTTAGGCAGTTAACATTCTTTTATGCTTTAAAGAAATGCATACATTTTAGCAACCCTCTGGGAATCTAGTCCTCTGCCTCTAGACACTTTTTTCTATCTTTTCTGAGGTCATATGTTGTATAAGGCACTAGGAGTTACTTAAGCTGCTCATATTTGTTTTATATCACATTTTATTTCAATAACATATCTTCTGGGAAATTTATGAGCATGTTTACTTATTTCATTCCTTTATTTTATTAATTTAATTAATTGACCTTCAGCTGGCATGCAATGAGGGCACTTGCTAAGTTTCCAATTTAAATGTACTACATTAAACAATATGTAGAGTGCCCTATTATAGATAAGGCAACCTCATGGCTATACTTTATATCTGTGGCTCATAGACACTTTTCCTACTTGAATTCTGCTAAAAAATAATAAATTTTATCCCCCTTCATTAGGGAAAAATGTTCCAATTTAGTGAAAATTTGCTTTTGCACCAGTTGATGATACACTTCTGAAAAGTCAGTCATTGAAAACTCTATGGAGCACCCTTCTACTGTTGCTTTCACAACTTGGGTCACCATGATTGGAAATGACTTGACAGAAACTGGTGGTTTACCAGAGAAACCATGAAAGAAAGTAATGGCAATAATCTTAGCTATGAAGATTTAATCACCAACTCCTAGTGTGCCAGATGACCTTTAATAGTGGCAGGGGTAAGCAGAACGTGGAACGTTTCTCCAAACTCTTTTTGGCCCCAGCTATATGAAGTTGTGAAGAGAAGTTTCTCTATCACATAACAAGGAAAAGCAGTAAACGTAGTGTGGAGAACAGAAATTCTGAGAGAGCATCATACAGTTTAAGGACATAACAGTAGGTTGATGAAGATGTGTCACTAATTGTAAAACCAACCAGAAATGAGTTTTCTGAGAGCTCTTTAGATGGAGAAAGGATTCTGGCATTGAAGTTATAGGATCTGAGGTTTAGATTTGACTGACCTCTGAAGGATGTGCTTTTGGTAAATTCACTTAGACTCTCTGGCCTCAGCTTTTTCTGTCTGAAAAATGAGAAGGCTTCAGGAGATAGCATATAAGCCTGGTTGCCAATCTATTGGATATGGATTTTTGAGAACTGAGGAATTACTATAGGGATTAGAGAATATCAATACACATTGCAGTTTATAAAAATATTTTAGAATTTTTATGTTATGCATATATAAACCAAACTCACTAACATTGAGTCGATTCCAATTCATAGCACCCCCCTTCAGGTTTCTGAGGTTGTAAATCTTTACAAAAGCAGATTGCCCAGTCTTCCTTCTGCAGAGTGGATATGAACCACCAACCTTCTGGTTAGCAGTCAAATGGCTTAGGCACTATGCTACTACTACTTAACATATGAGAGCTATATACTCTGCTTAAGGAGCCCTTGTGGCAAGTGGTTAAGTACTCAACTGCTAAATGAATGGTTGGCAGGTCAAATTCACCAGCTATTCCACAGGAGAAAGATATGACAATCTGCTTTTGTAAAGATTACAGCCTTGGAAACCACATGGGGCACTTCTACTTTGTCCTATAGTATATACTATGATTAACAAAAATATATATTCAGTTAAAAAGTGTTACTGAACTCATAGTAACTTTTGAGTATCATTGTATTTGTCCTTCAAAAAAAAAACAAACACTAAGAGGCAATGCAAACAGCTAACTTTGAATACTTAATGAGAATCAGCAACTTACATTAACTAACTTAATTTTCACAAAAGTCTATGAAAGGCCAAACTTGTCAAGAAAGCAGCTTTGTCAGACATACCACATTGTCATTCTATAGCAAAGACCAGAGAAATCAAATGAAACAGACACAGATGATAATCCTGGATGTCTGAGCATCAAATGAAAGGGTCAGAATTAGGTCAAACACTGATGGAAAGAAAAAACTGAATGAAAACAGCGAAAGAGCAGAGATATGGAGCAGATGTATCTTGCCAGTCGGTGTGGCACAATGTGGCCATCTTCAGACAAAGGAAGCAGAACTCCTGGGTAAGGATCACAGGAATGTAACCTCATGGAACCCCCAAAAGGAGGCAGAGACACGGTGTAGACAAATCCAGAGCAAAGCAAGGGGTGGAGAACATGAAACAGATTTAAAGAAAAAAAGTGCAGGAAGGCAGTTGAGAGCTCTGGGGATCCAGGACTTCAGAGTAGGGAGGGAGCAAGAAAACAGGGTCAGAAGTACTGATCAGCTGTGGTTCCTGGTTGTTTGGATGGAAGACCCACACAGAGAAGAGCATTTGTGAGTGGATGCTGGAGCCATGTGACTCCAGAAAGTCCCCCACTACCACCTTGCATTGAGTTGGGGTAGGATCCTGATTACCAGTTACACTTGTTAATTAGTGCCTTAGTGCCCACAATGGTGCCCAGTGACCAGAGGAACACAGTATCTCCCCAGGCTCTCCTGCCCTCCCAGTGACCAGAGGTGTGGCACTCCACCCCACCCACCTAGTTACTGGAGGCGCCCCTGCCTCCCCTTGCCCATCTGTCATGATGCCACCACACAGGTGACAGATGATGGGTATAGCCAGCTAGCCCCTCTCAGCTTTTCCTCACCTGTCCATTACACTCTGACAGCCAGCAGCATGCACTCACGTGGACTGCATGTCATGAACACCCCACCACCACATTGGCAATTAGCGGCACATGCATTCACCTGTATCCTGCTCCCCAGGTGACTGGAATTGTGCACTCCCACAGATCATGATTTGTGGAGCTGCCAGTTTGGCTGTTGTCAGGACACACTTGCTCTAGCCATGGCCTCATTCTCCTGGTGACTGGTGGTGTGTGCTTAAGACAGCATGCCACATGCCCACCCTCCTCCAATGATAGGTGGTATGTGCTCATGCCAGTCACTGTCCTACCCCTCTGGCAGCCAGAGATGCAAACTCTCATAAATCACACATTGTGCACCTGATGCTGTGATGATTGGCAGCATGCACTCTTGCCTATTGCTGCACCACACCCCTGGTGGTCAGCAATGTGTATTCCCATGGATCACACAGCACACAATGAGAGCCTCCTCTCTTGTACTCCACCCTCACCCCTAACCACCTTGCTGCTTCAACAATAAGTGGCATGCACTGTTGTGTCTCACCTGACCTACCTCACTTTCCCTGTGACTGGTGGCACATGCTTTCATGCCACCTGCCAGGAAACTGGAATTACAAACCCTCTGCCCCTTCACTCCCACCCTGGCAACCTGCAATGTGAGCTTCTGTGCCACTTATACAGAGATCAAGATCCCACACACTCTCACCTTGACTGCCTGGCAACTGGCAAAGGGCACCCACAATGCCCATAAACTAGTGACTAGTGAGAGTGCATTCCACACTCATGCTCAATAACAGGCACATCACCTCAGAAGCAAAGCCTGGTGCAATTATGTAAGACACCATCAAGAGGAATAATCTGTGTGACTGGAATTCCAGAAAAAGAGAGAAAAAATAAATAAATGAATAAATAAAAAAAAGAGCATATTATTGAAGAAACGTTAGCAGAAAACTCCCATACTATCTAGAGAGACCAGAGGTTTTCCACCGAAGAAGCTCAAAGAAGCTCATTCAAGATAGACCTCAAAAGAAAGTCACCAAGATATATCAAAATTAAAATTTACAAAATCAAAGAAAAAGAATGAATTATGAGAGCAGCTCAAGAAAAATGAAATATCATATATTAGAGGGCACTAATAAGACTGAACTCTGATTTTTCAGTAAAAACAATACAGGAAAGCAGACAATAAAATGCTATGTATATATAAAACCCTGAGAGAAATAACTGCCAACCAAGAATTATATTTGCAGCAAAACTGGCTCTCAAAATGAGGGCAAAACTAGGACATTTCCAGATAAACAGATAATTAAAGGAATTTGTGAAAACTAGACCAATCAAAAGGAATACTGAAGGTAGTCCTTCAGACAGTGAGCCAACAATATCAAACAACAACCTGAGGTTAAGACACATAACCACAAAACTCAGATACCAACATAGACAAAGAAACTTCAAAAGTAAAATAGAGAAAATTGAAAACAAGGAGAAATAGATGTTAATTTGTAAATGATGACAACTTCAGAACAAAAAGGTGGAATAAATGGTGTAGCTATAGAATTCCAATACAGAGAGGAAGATAAGGAGATCTCAAAAAATAACAGATTCCTTTAAATTTAGGATGGTAAAGGTAAATTTCATAGTAACCACAAAGGAAATTAAACTTACTCACCAAAATAAAAAATAATTATAATACTCAGTAAACACAAAATCAGCAACAAAGGAAATGAAAAGAAAACACATAAACAAAAAGAACTCAGTACATAAATTTAAGCAGAAAAAGAAATCTTCAACTCCTCCCAAAAAAAGCGTAACAAAATTACAGTAGTAAATTCATAACTACAGATAAAATGTTTAAATGCACCAGTGATGAGGCACAAACTGGCAGAATGGATTAAAAAAAATGACACATCCATGTGTTGCCTACAATAGACACATTTTAGACAAAAATACATAAAATAAATTAAAAGTCAAAGGATAGAAAAAAAAAATGAAACAAATCAATCCACTAACCCACTGTCATTGAGTTGATTCCCCCTTATAGTTACCCTAACAAAGTAAAAGTTCCCCATAGGGTTTTCAAGGCTGTAAATCTTTGCAGAAGCAAACTGTTTTGTCTTTGTCCTGCAGAACATCTGGTGGGTTTTAACTGCCCCTCTTGGTTAGTAGCCTAATACTTTAACTACAGCACTATTAGAGCTTCTTGAAAAAGCAAACAGCAGCCAAAAAAGAGCAGAAGTGGCAATATTAAACTCTGAAAAAAGTAAAATTTAAGTCAAAATCCATTACAAGAGACAAACAAGGGCATTAGATAATGATTAAATGATCAATCTACCAGAAAGACATAACCTTAATAATACTTATGCAACTGACAGAACTCCACAATACATAAAACGACTTTAACTGCACTGAAAAGGGAAATAGTTGATAATAATAGTAGGAATTGGCAAAAACAAGGCTCCCAGAATTGACAGAATACCCATTAAGATGTTTAAACAAATGGATGCTGTGCTGGAGGCACTTGCTCATCTACACCAATAAATTTTTGAAGACAGCTACCTGGCCAATGAACTGGAAAAGATCCATATTAGTACTCATTCCAAGAAAGGTGATCCAATGCACACACTGCTGTCGAGTCAGATCAGACTCATAGCAACCCCTCCTTGGGTTTCCAAGATGTTATCACTATAGAAGTAGATTGCTTAACCTTCCTTCCAAGGAGTGGTTGGTGGGTTGAACTGCTAGCTTTCTGGTTAGCAGTCAAATGCCTTAGGCACTATGCCACCATAGCTCCTACTGAATGTGGAAATTATCAAACAATATCATTAATATCAGCAGCTCTGGTGGCATAACACATACTTTATTTGACTGCTAACTAGAAGGCTGGCAATTCAAACCCACCAGCTGCTCCTCAGAAGGAACATTGGGCAATCTACTTCCGTAGTGATACCTCCTCAGAAACCCAAGAAAGGGTCACTATGAGTCAGATCCGACTTGATGGCAGTGAGTTTGGTTTGGTTTTTGGTTTATCATTAATATCACATGCAAGTAAAATCTTGGTGAAGATAATTTAAAAATGGCTGCAGCAGTATATTGACAGGGAATTTAAAGAATGCAAGCTGGATTTGTTGGGTTCAGAAAAGGACATGGAATGAGGGATATCATTGGTGATGTCAGATATCCATCTTGGGTGAAAGCAAAGAACACCAGAAAGATACTTATTTGTGTTTTATTGACTATGCAAAGGCATTTGACTGTGTGGATCATAACAAATTATGGATAACATTGAGAAGAATTGGAATTCCAGAACATTTCATTATGCTCTTGAGGAAAGCATAGACCATGAGGTTGTTGTTCAAACAGAACAAGGGGATACTGCATGGTTTACAATCAGTAAGGGAGTGCATCAGGGTTGTAACCTTTCACCATACTTATTCAATCTGTATGTTGAGCAAATAAACCAAGAAGCTGCACTATATGGAGAAGATTGCAGCATCAGTATTGGAGAAACACTCATTAACAACCTGCATTATGCAGATGACATAACATAACATGAGATTCTTGCTGAAAGTGAAGATGATTTGAAGCACTTACTGATGAAGATTAAAGACTACTGTCTGCAGTATGCATTGCAGCTTACCATGAAGAAAATAAAAGTCCTCACAATTGGACCAACAGGCAGCATCATGATAAATGGAGAAAAGATTGAATTTGTCAAATATTTCTTATTAATTGGTTCCACAATTAGCACCAATTGAAGCAGCAGTCAAGAAATCAGATGATGTATTGCACTAGGTAAATCTGCTGCACAAGACCTATTCAAAGTGCTGAAGAGCAAAGACATCTCTTTGAAGACGAACTTATGCCTAACCCAAACCATGGTATTTTCAATCGCCTCCCATGCATATGAGAGTTGGACAAAGAATAAGGAAGACTGAGGAAGAGTCCAGAAGCTCTGGTAGTGTAGTCCCTAAGGCACTTGACTGCTAACTAGAAGGCTGGTTGTTCAAACCCACCAGCCACTCCTCGGAAGGAAGGTTGGGCAATCTACTTCCTTAGTGATACCTTCTCAGAAACCCAAGGAGGGGTCACTATGAGTCAGGTCCGACTTGATGGCAAGCAACAACAACAACGAAGAAGAGTCCATGCTTTTGAGTTGTGGTGTTGGGAAAGAATACTGAAATACCATGGACTGCTAAAACAACTAACAAATCTGTCCTGGAGGAAGTGCAACTAGAATGCTCCTTGGATGTGAGAATGGCCAGAATTTGTCTCACCTACTTTGGTTATATTGTCAGAAGAAACCATTCTCTGAAGAAGGATATCATGCTTCCTAAAGTGCAGAGTCAACAAAAAAAGGGAAGGCCCTCAACAAGATGAACTGTCACAGTGGCTGCAACAATGGGCTCAAGTGTAGCAGGGATTGTGAGGCTGGGACAGGACTGGGCAGTGCTTTGTTCTCTTGTACCTGGGGTCGCCAAGAGTCAGACAGAGCCAACTTGATGACACCACCACCACCAACAACAACAATAGTAGGAGACTTCAACACACTACTGTCAATATAGGACAGAACTAAAAAGAAACTCAACAAAGATGTAGAAGAACTAAACAACACAATCAACCAATTTGACCATACAGACATACAGAACATACCACCCAATAGCAAGAGAGTACACATCTTTCTCTGATTCACATGGATCATTTTCCAGAATACACCATATGTTAAGCTATGCATAAGTCATAACAAATTTAAAACCATAAATATAATACAAAGCATCTTCTCTAATCACAATGATACAGGAATTCAATAATACAGAAATTAACACAGAGAAGAAGGAAAAAACTTAAATGCATAGAAACTGAACAACGTCTCACTTAAAAACAATTGGTTAATAGAAGAAATTAAAAATGAAATTCAAGAATTCCTAGAATCAAATGAGAGTGCAAATATAATATGACAAAACATTTGGAACATGGGAAAAGTAGTGCTTAGAGGATAATTTATAGTAATAAATACACACACTAAAAAAGAAGAAAGGCCAAATGCAATAGATTAACCCAACAATTCAAGCAAATAGAAAAAAAAGTAGCAAAAGGAAGCTCGAGACACCAGAAGAAAGGAGGTAATAAAAATTGCAACAAAAATCAATAAAAGAAAAAAACACAAAAATAACAGAAAGAATAATAAAAAGTTGAAGGTTGTTCTTGGATACAATAAATCTAGAAAACAGTAGCTAAACTAATGAAAGAAAAGAATGAGACAATGCAAATAACCAGAATAAGAAATAAGATGGGTGATGTTACAACAGAGAAAAGTGAGACAAAGAGGATCATAAGAGAACACTATAAAAACTCCAACAATTTGGTTTCTAGGTCTATGAAAACCTAGAAGAAATAGATTTCTATAAGCACACTGTTTACCTAAACTAACACAAACTGAGGTTGAAAATTTGAGCAGAGGATTCAAAATGGAGTCTCATCAGTAAGCTCCATGCTATTTCCCTCTAGCATCTAAGTGCTTGAAAAAACTAGGTACAGCAGCTTGAATTAGGGATTTTGATGCTCTGAACAGCTCACTGAGTCAGAGTGCACCAAATACAGAAGAGCAGAAATAGAGGAAAGGCATAGGGAGATTATTTAAGAAAGAGCTACCTTGGCAGAGGATGGACGAGCAGCCTAGAAAGGCCATTGGAAACTTCTCTGGGGCAGTCACTGACTGGTGGGTGAGAGCGGCTACCTGAGCCCCAGGGATCTGCCTCCAGCACCTGATTTTGTCAGTAATTTGGGTCACCTGGATGCAGGCAGGTACGCATATCACTGCTGAGACTCAAGCGGAGAGATCACTGTTGGGCCAGGAGGGTGAGCTCCCTCTGCTCTCAACGGGTCACTGAGTGGGCTTGGGTCAGCCTGGGAGACATTGTGCTTATCTTTGTCATGGATATTGGGAGCACAGTTTACTAGCAGGTACTCCCCTGACTCCAACACAGCTGAAATCAGGCACGTCTTTGGCGCTGCAGGTGGGCGGTAACACAGACAAACTTCAGAGCCATTAGCAGTCTGGCAGGATTGCGACAACACCGCAGGAAGATGGGGTGGGGAGAGAGAGGAAGCCGTGGCTGTGTGGTCCTGGGAATTTGCCTTGGATCAGCTCTTTGGTGCTGAGGAGCCTCGGGAATGGGGTCTTTGAGTGTGCCTGAGCCTGGCGGAAAGTGGTGACACCCTAACAACAGGAATCTTTCCTAAGATTGAGCTGCAGTCTTGTAAATAACTACGTCATCTATAATAGCCTGCGCAAAGCCCTAGAAACTGACCCTAGCAACACCAAGCTTCCCTTCTGCTCCCACCTTCTCTGCCAATAATTTCACTCATTCAATAGAAGAAACCATAATCAGCCAATTACCAGAAAACCTCCCACTTCGAACTCTAAACCCTCTTTACGAGAAACAGAAACACATATCTACATTCCACACAGTGATTCCACCATCACAAAGAAAACAACAGAGTGACACAACATACCTGAGTCAATAATAAAATTAAATACACCAGCTTCACCTTTTCAAAATATTAAACCATAAAACCAAGACAAAACAAATCAACACATAACCAGCAACTAGAGACAACCTAAAGAGACAGTGTTCTACCAGATTCCAGGGGCATAAGAAGAGGTTCTGCTGTCCAGTAACCCCAATAACTCTCCGGACCTGCACAACTGAAAAGATCCTAGTTTACACCCCTTATTTTTTTATCTTTTCCCAGTTTAAACTTTTAATCAGTTCTCTGATTAAAATTTTCTTTCCCTCTTTTTTTTCTCGTTGCTAACCCTGTTCCCTATTAGATCTTTTTTTTTTTTTTTTTGCATTTTTCCCATTTTTTTCTTCATTATTCTCCTTCTCTACCTTTTCCTCTTACTGCCCTATCCGCAGATATTGCAGGATTACAGGTTTTCTTCTTCTTTCTCCCCTTTTTCTTTTTTGGATTACTGTTCCTGTGTGATGTCATGGTATATTTTTTGTCCATGTGCTTTTAGTTTTTTGATGGTTATTCAATTGTAATTTTTGTCTAACAGAGTGAAAGACAGCAACAGTCCCCATAAGATAAAAGTACACCCACACCTCCTGCAACTTCATTTAATGAGCAAGAGACAGCACCTCCTTCTCTACCAACAGGCCAA